>NW_022751466.1:400820-401876 GCF_011630105.1 Anneissia japonica
CTTAGTGTAAAAACCCAATTAACACAAACAAAAACGTCTCGTATAAAAATAAACCCTATTGGAAGTAACGCAAGCTCACGTTATATTCTGTCTCTTATACACATCTAGATGTGTATAAGAGACAGCTAACACAATTAAATTCAATTGTGTTAGTTCGTAAAATCAAAAAAGCGCGTCAAAATACGCGCTGTTGTCGTTAAGGACTTTTTGTGTGGTAAAGAATACAAAATTGCTTGACAACCAATACGCGCTCGTTTTGACGCGCTACTGTGATTTCACGAACTAACACAATCTACTTTGATTGTGTTAGTTCGTGATGTGAGCGACGAATTGTAGGATAAAAAGACTAAATAGAGCAACTTTAAAACACAACTCTACAATACAGGCAGTAAAAATTTCTTGTATCTTTAAACTATTGTAAGATAAAAAGGCTAAAGGAAGCAACTTTAAAACACACAGGAATAGGAAGAGAAAATGAAGAATGAGATGAATATTGGAGCAGAGCTTTTATGACTGTTTATGTTGGAAATTTCCACTGACCTGTGACCCCATCTGTTGGTGCACTGCTGTTAGATCCTTTGACACAGTAGAAGCCCTGGTCACACTCTCCTGTAACATTAGTCCTACCTCCAACCTCACAATAATAACCTACAATAAACAATTTTTAATGATAAAAATTAAAATTTCATACTAAAAAATTTCTAAAAATCATTAACTTTCTCAGCTTTTAAAATTGTTAATGTTAGTTATCCTGGTAAATATTCATGTAAAAAAATATTGAATATTACAATCCAGAATTAAAGAAATAAAATAGAGTAATTATATTGATCAATGTAAAGGTACAGAATACATTCATCATTTCAATGCACCAGAAAACGTACAAATGTAAGCAAGGAAATCAGGGCAACTAACAATCATCAGTCCTAATAGCCAATAACAATCAAATCAAATAATGAATAATAAATCAGGGAGCCGAAAGTTGGCCCCATCAAAACAACACTGAGCTGTGAACAGTACTGTATTTCTTTGTTGTTTTTTTTTTTGCATTTTCTTTTT
>NW_022751466.1:401905-471490 GCF_011630105.1 Anneissia japonica
GGGGGAACTCTTGTAAATAATAATTTAATATATTAAAATATTAGCAAGAAGAGAACATGTTTACCTGGACTGCAATCTGTGCATAACTCTCTGTCTGGTAATCCCGGCAAATCTGAGAAGGTTCCTGGAGGGCATGGATCAGGGATGTCTGTACCATTAGGACAGTAGTAGCCAGCCCAGCATACGTCACCATAAGGCTTACCTACAGGTGCAGGTTCTTCAGAAGAACCAGAGCAGTAGAAACCTTGTAAAGAAGTAACAGAATTATTACGACATCAATTTTAAATACATTGGTTGGTTACTTTAGTAACATAAATAGCTTCTAGGAATAAGTAACAAAATACAGCCAACCACTAGGATGAGATAAAACTTAATTGTTATTATATCAATCAAAGATATTGTATTCATAACTTTTACTTCAATGAATATATCTGTAGAATAAAAACAAGATTTTAATTATTTGTTTATAAACTGCAGAAATCTATTTCGACTAGAATTTGTGAATCTTTAATATAAAAAACAATACAGCAATAGTATTAAGATTAACTCTTGGTACTTACCTGCCCAGCAGGTTCCAGATTCTACCGTAAGGCCAGTTGAAGTGCAGTAGTAGCCTGCAGTACAGTTCCAACATTCCCCTGCATCAGTCAGTCCAAGCTGCTTACTAAAGGTTCCCTTAGGGCATCCCTGTCCTACAATGCTGCCAGAAACACAGTACAGGCCCTCTGGGCATTCATCCCCTGTGACTCCATCTGTTGGAGTGGCACTAGATGATCCTTCTGTGCAGTAGAAGCCAGCATCACACACATCAAAAGGCTTTGTGTTTCCTGTTAATTAAATGTTATATTTAAATGTTTAAAAATAATGTTAGTGATTAAATATCAATCTGTTCAAAATGCAAATGAATAATTTTGTTGATTTTTAGCTTGTTGAGCTTACCTTCACCTGGGCAGTACATGCCAGGCTCACATGGTGTGCACTGTGTAGCATTGTGTAGTCCCGTAATATTACTATATGTTCCTGCAGGGCATAGGTACTGTGTACCAAACTCCGTTTTCTCTGGACAGTACGATCCTGCTGGGCAAACGCTCGGGATGGAGACACCACGGTAGCTACGATAACGACCTGAAAAGTTCCCACTTTCTGTGATGTTTTCTGCATCTAATAGTTCATAATCACCTAAGAGTAAAATAAAACAAATAATAAATTTGATGTAAATACAGTAATTATACACCTGTATTTAGCAGAGGAGTATATCTGTTTCATTAACTTACCAAATGCTTTGCAGTATGACCCTGCAGGGCAAGGGTCACAGTCATACTGGCCCCAGTGTGGTTGATACCAGCCACTTGGACAGCCAGTTTGGTTCCAGCTACCCAATTCACAGAAATGACCAGGACTACAGGCTAGATCAGTTGGCTCGTAAGTGTCTTGGCCACCTGGACAGTAGTAGCCTGGTGCACAAAGGTTAGTTGGTAATGACAGTCCGTAGCCTTCACAGTAAGATCCAGCAGTACACTCCAAACAATCAGTAATGTTCACATTTTGCTCATTTCCTAAAAAATGAATGGACATATAAAAAGTATAAAGATTAATAAGGTTATTATCAGTGATTATAAAACAAACACTTGGTGATTTATTAAATTATAATAAATCACCAAGAAAATACATAAAAAACTTTGGACTTGCCAGGTTGCAAGAAAACAGAATAGAGGTGTTTGCTTTTACTAACCTGAGAAAGTACCAGGTGGACAGGGTTCTTGTACTTCAGTTCCTTTTGGACAATAATGACCTGTGATGCAAGGGACTGGGTCCTGAACTTCAGCACTTCCATTGCAAAAGAACCCAGCTATGCAATCACCGCTTGTTGACGAAAGAGCATAGTTCCCACAGTACTGACCGAGTGGACAGGGAATTGGCTGGTCAGAACCAGATGGACAATAAGTACCTAAAAATAATATTTAAAAATGTTGTATTCAACATTCAGTTATTTACAAGTTTTAATAAGAGGTCTTTAAATGAAAATGAAAAACAAAGAAAAAATTGAAACTTGGAATTTATTGGTTATTATTTATTTAATTTAAAGGATTTATATAGCACACATATCCACATAACTTCTCAGCACCTTTTCCTGGTCATTGGATGCAGAATCATACACAACATGCAACCTCCTCCACTCCCCGAGGAGTATTCCTTGTTATGCATATAATCAGCTCACTACTAACTTCATTCGGAATCATTCACCTCCTACCAGGTACCATTTATACCAGAGAGGCAAAGTGTTTTGCCCAAGGACACAAGTAGTGTGACGAGCATTGGTCTTGACCCCCCGACCTTCCAATTGAAAGTCCAACGCTTTACACGTTGCGCCACACGCTTCTAGGAGTTTATGCCAGTATGTATCTCACTCACAGACATGGACATTTACCTGGGGTGCAAATGCCTCCGGTTTCATTTCTGGAGTAAATTGGACATTCGGTAGCGGAGTAATCATTGGTGTCATTCACATAAGGTGTAGGTTTATTGGTGTATGCACCACGAGAACAATACCACCCTGGTGCACAGTCGCCACTTGGTTCAGGAAGACCATCACCGTCGCAAAACTTGCCAGCTGAACAAACAAGCAAGAAAAACGCTACTTAGTTCATTTACTTGAGATTCTATCACCATAATTAATTGTTGTAGTTTATCAGTTTTATCTGTTGTATTTGTAGTATAGTATTGGTTTTATACGAGAAAATATTTAATGTATGCCAAAATATCTTTGTGTTTTTGAAGTTTATATTTTTATCAATATTATCATCATTGTCCTAATATTTAGATTATTCAGTATAATGCTCATTTATGCAATCAAAATGACAGCATGTGACATACTGTTCATCCAATCACAATCACTCACCTGGACATGGCAGACAATCAAAGACATCATTGCCATGAGTCCTGTTATTATAAGTGCCAGCAGGGCATGGATACTGAGTAGGATAGCCAGTACCCTGAGGGCAGTAGTAGCCTGAAACATAAGACAATATAACTGATCAACTAGAATGTTCTTGATCGCTTTAAGATAAATGTAAAACAGATTCTTCAAAGGTTAGCTTAAATAAGATGTGATAAATCTGTAAATTGGTGGCTAAGGTACTCATGCTTGCCATTGAACTCCAAAGCCCTTGGTTTTCTAGTAGACAATGAATTTTAATGTTATTAATGACTCTTGAAGGCACAGGTCAGCCTCAACAGTATAAGGGAGATTTTATGAGCAAGCAGTACTGAAAATCAACAGCCTACCCTATTTAAAAATTCTGATAAAGTATCAGTGAAATGTCATGTAAGTTATACAATTTTTTTGAATCACAAAAACACCACAATAATATTTCATAGCAAATAAAAAATAATTATTCTTAAAAGGAAAGAGTACCTGTCCAGCATGGAGTGTCACTGTAAGTTGATGAGTTTGCTATGCAGTAGTAACCAGCTTGACAAGCCTGGCATTCTGGTTGACGTACACGATCATTGAAAGTTCCATTGGGGCATCCAATTGGTTCTGGTGTTGCACCTGGACAATATGTGCCTTCGGGACAAGGGCCTAACAATATAAGATCAAAGTATTTTCAAAATTTAGTTTCAAATTCTAGTTCTGCTTATATACCTGAATAATGCTGTATATAGATCAATTTTACACAATAATAAAAAAATAATAAAAATAAAAAAATAATCATGGTAATAAAAAATATAAATAGTAACAGTAACATTTTACCTCCAATTCCAGTGTTGTTGTTATCAGGGGCAGGAGTGTTAACTCCAATCAAGCAATAGTAGCCTGGAGAGCATGCATCTGAGACAGTGGTGCGACCAACATCACTGCAATAGTAACCAGGATCACAGTCTGTGCATTCAGAAGAATCTGCCAAGCCTTTCACAGGTCCATAAGTTCCAATTGGACAAGATTCATTCACGAATCCAGTTCCTGGTGGACAGAAGTTACCTTCAGGACACAATGTCGGTGTTATGCAGGAGTCGATGCAGAAGTGACGTGCAGGGCACAGGTCACAGGCGTTTGCACGGGTGTGATTCATGTAGAATCCATCATCGCATGGAGCTTCAGCACTGCTACCTTGAATACAGTAGTGGCCTGGTGGGCATTCATTGCCAGTGATGCCGTCAGTTGGTGAACTGTTGTTAGCTCCTGCTACGCAGAAGAACCCTGGGTCGCACTCATCTTGAAGAGTATAAATAATAAAAACATTATTTCGTAAGTATATACTGATATTATTATTTTTCAGTGGTGTTAGTACATGTGCAATTGTTGATATATTCTGGAATGTATTCACAAATTATAACAAGTCTTTTCTTACCTGTATAATTTACTTGACCTTGTGTGTCGCAGTATTTACCGCCTTCACAGAGTAAACAATCTTGAAGGTCATCACGGCCAGTAGTTGGATTATAAGTACCGATGGGACAAAGGAATGGATCATAGGTTCCATTAGGACAGAAACTTCCAGCTGGGCATACATCGCCATATGCTTCGGCATTTGGGTTGGGGTTAATAGCTCCGAGGGTGCAGTAAAAACCTGAGTAGCATTCCCCTGTAGGCTCAGTCAAGCCTGTAATAAAATTAGTTAATGTAAATAATTTTAATTATATTTTAGATATTAACAAAATTATTTTCTATTATACTTTTGATTTATTATAATGTTTTTAAACATATCTACTCATTCATTCATTCATTCTATATTTATTGTCATTGCATAACTTTAGAAATACTGTGAAATTGAGTTGGCTCCTGCAAAGCAAGATAGAAAAGTCAGATTGGTTGCAATGTAAGTCCCTTTGATGGATGGATGGATGTATTTATTCGGTGTAAAAAACCAAGGATAACCCACGATATCTGAAGACTTACTTCCAGTGGGGTCCTTCTCATTCTCTCTAGATTGTAAAATAATCAATAATATTAGAGTTCATATATTCTAGGCATTTACAGCCTTATACAGTACCTTCTGTTTGACAAAAGCTGCCTGGAGTACAGTCCTGACATTCTGTTACATTTTCCAATCCATACTGATTATTCAAGGTTCCAACTGGACACTTGACTCCCTGGTCAGATCCCTTAGGACAATAGTAGCCAGGAAGACACTCGTAACCAGTCACTCCGTCTGTTGGCTGTGAATTGTTGGCGGCTGATACGCAGACGTAACCAGCATTGCATTCATCACTATAAGCTGTCAAACCTAGAATATGGAAACAAAAAATAATAGGTTTGTGGTTAGTAAGGAGCTCTTGGCCTACTGGTTAAATAGATGTAAGTAACACACATGAATATTCATACTTTTACGAAGACACTAATAATATTAGTAACTGCATGTATTAGTTGTTAATTTCTTCATAAAGCTCTGTCCACACTATCAAATTTAGCGTAAAGAAAGCTTAAGTTTACTTGAGAGGGAAGAGTGTTACCTTTGCCATCGCAATACTTTCCCCCAGGGCAGGGTTGACATTGGCCATGGTAATGCAGATTGAGTACACTGCTGTAGTATCCTTCCAAGCATGGGTATTGATGCTTGGACTCTGTACCATTAGGACAGTAGTAGCCAGCAGGGCAATCTGTTGGTATGACGACGCCATGACTTGTTTCATTGTAGTATTCTGCAGCTTCCACAGGATCACAATAGCTATGATGAAGAAGAGACAAATTCAATATGGCTACGATTGCTACTCTACGCTGCTGTTGCTATTGCTGCATTAGACCCTGCTGGAACTAATGGTGCTTCTGCAACTGGATGAATACTGGTGCTGATTCTGCTGCTCCATAAATATTGGTGCTACAAATTATGCTACAATACATCTGTTAATGATATTGTATGACTGATATTGTATTGTATGATTTATATTTCTACTCTACTACCCCTGCTGCTTCTGCCACCTTATAACATGTCTGCTACAGTGTGATTGATTTTGCCACTGCTGCTTCTGCTATTCTATCACTGATGCTACTGCTTTTGCTACTCTATGACTGCTTCTGAAGCTACTCTGTAACTACAGCTGCTGCTGCAACTACTTTTAATTACTACTAGAGGGCAATATCATTTTTTTTTGTTTTAACTTATTAAGTTGTGTACTTACTAAGACGTTGGGCATTCCTTGCAATCAGCAGTTCCAACCTCATCCTGATATGTGCCAGGTGGACAGGGTTCTGGCAGATCATTTCCACCATCACAGAAGTGACCAATAGTACAATTGTATTCAGCTGGTGATGCAGCTGATTGGCCACCTGGGCAGTAGTAACCTGGGTTACAATCTCCATCTGGGATGACATTTTCTGGACCAGAGCAATATTTACCAGGGGTACAAGAAAGGCAGTCTTCAGGTTGAATGTTACCAGATGTATTAGCAAATGTACCACTAGGACAAGCAGTTGGTGTAGCTGAGCCCACCTCGCAGTAGGTACCTTGAGGACATACGCCTTCTGCTGGGTCTGGTTCTGATGCCCCACCATCACAATAGAAACCTAAAAAAATGATTCCACCAATAAGAAATACATCATTTGGTTTATGCTTTTTACCATCAGGATATGAACCCTCAATGGATGTACTATTAATAAACATTTGAAATATGTGCAAAGTATGTACTTACCAGCATCACACTGGTCATTGGGATCAGGTCTTCCATATTCTTTACAGTAATAACCTTCATCACATGACACAGGATATGGGCTTCCACTTGGGCAATAGGTGCCTGGCCAGCATTTTCCACCTGTAATGCAACATTATTAAAAAAATAACAAGCAAAACAACTCCATTTTATAGTGACTTAGTTGTCAGAGCTAATGTAGTTGCAAACGGATAGCAACTTATTCTTCTACTTTTGTAAAGCAATTGTGTAAATATAAATTCATTAACTCACCTGTGTAATTTGCCAATGGACAGGAGCATTCTGACAATAGTGTAGCATTTGCCGTTGTTAGTGGCATGGCCTGGTATGAGCCACTTGTACAGTACCATCCAGCTGAGCAATTACCGGATGGGGCATCTTGACCATCAACTAATGGACAATTAAAACATACGGCATTAGAAAAACCTCCAACAAAAATTAACTTAAGGATATGATATTCCAAAATTAGAAACAGAATACAGAGGTACCTATTTTTGAAAGTTGCTCACCTCAGGCCCGATCATAATTGCAAAGAATAAAACATAACAATCCAAGAATCTTCTTGTAAAGAAATTAAGCACAATTCTTGATTCTGAAAGCATGTTGCTTATCGTAGCTAATCCTTTAGCACAAAAGGGAGCTCCTTTTGTGCTAAACACTGTTGAATAGGGAATGAGGACTACTATTAGGCAGACGGTTCGTATGTGGCGCCCTGGGTCAGACTGTTCTAATTTTTTTCAAAGGGGTGTTCAGTTTCGGAAACAATGCCAAGTATTCACGAAAAAGACTTGCGAAACCTTGGTTTTTATATACATATATACATAAAAATTAAATTGCAGACTTACATTCACAGTACATTCCAGGTGGACAGGAGAGGCAATCTTGGATGTCGTCACTTCCATTGACAGGATTATAGGAACCCTTAGGGCAAGGGTACTCATATGGATGTGTAGTCTCCAGGGGACAATAATAGCCTAGGATTAAAAAAAAGAAACATTTACAGTTCTGACTAACATGAACTGTGATGGATGGTTCTAATATTCTGAAGGGGTGCTCTAGGTTATGAAACAATGGAAATTTCCAGGTATTCATGAAATTTTGGCGAAAAAAATAATTTTTTTTCCCTGTGAATATATTTAAATTATTTACGTGTATACATAAATGGTACTATGTTATGTAGAAGTCTTTTAGTATTTAACATAAAAAATAATGAGAACAAAAACTGATACATGTTTATCGTAAAAAAAACTTACCAGCTGGACAACTGTTTTCTGCGAAGGATGTTGAATTTTGTAGACAATAATGGCCAGCAGGACATGGTGTACAAAGAGCTTGATTCTCAATAGCAGTGTAGTGACCAGCTGGACATCCAAGTGGAACAGCACTACCTTCTGGACAATAGTGCCCAGGTGGACATATACCTCCCATACCTGTATGGTTACCTGTGGGCTTGTCTATGTTAACACCTGAAAATTAACAGTTGAAATTATGATTTGAATTTTGATTGATTTCAGCAATGATTTGGCTATTTTTTAATGCTTTACTCAAAATAATACAAGACAAAAAATATTTTTCTGTAAGCTCCATTTTACTAAAAAGTGAAAAGTGAATGAGAATGTCTATGGTTTCTGCCACAACTATCAACAGATTGACAATTTCAATATTAGAGGTTAAATACTGCAAAAACAAATTTTCTCAAAACATAAATTAAACATAGTTATTTATTTCATGATGAATGTTTATATTCATTGGATCACAAATTAACTAACAATCACTCTCTTCTTTATCATATGAATGAACTGAATCAGAAAAATGATTCCTTCTTACCCCATTCACAATAGTAGCCAGCACTACAGTTTCCTGTTACGTTCGCCTGTCCAGGTTCAAGACAATAACTGCCTGGATCACACTGTAGGCACTGATCCTCCTCATATATACCCTCTCTTGGATTGTATGTTCCACTGGGGCACATACGCAAGTCAGCACCTGTCTTGGGTGGACAGTAGTAGCCCAGTGGACATGGGTCAGCACGATCGCGATTAACACAATAGTATCCTTAAAAATAATACCAATAATAAATTTATAAAAATGTATACCTGTAAATTCTTAGAATTGCAGGGCACTGAAGGTATGAGATAATAAGGCAATACATAAAACACATGAACAGAAAGCAGAAAAATGATAATGAGTAACTTTCTGTTTTATCGATGTTTTTTTTTTTTTTTATAAACACCATAAAATAATAATTTAGCAAAAGGAAATTGAGTCTTTCAATAGCTTTTAAGTAACAGATTGAAATTGTGCAAGTGTGAAATATTGTCGGCTTTACATATGCCTACACTTTTAAAACTTCTATTTATAATAACATAACTTTAGTGCTTACCTGCAGGGCAATCATAACACTCTGCCCCCATTGTATGGTTCATGAATGTGCCGTTTGGACAAGGCACTGGGGCAGGCGATCCAAGTTCACAGTAATGGCCTTCTGGGCAGATATTTCCCGTCACATTGTCTTGAGGAGCTGGGTTGCTAGATCCAAGTGTGCAGTAAAATCCCTCATAACAAAAACCTATACAATGTTAAAAAGATGCAAATGATTATAAAAAAAAATATCATTGATTGTCATAAACAAAAACAAATCATTTTCAAGAACAAAGCTGGTAAGTTTTAAAAGATATACCTGATTAAATTTCCAAGCCACTATTGTTGCAATATTACATATCTGATTTAATTTCCAAGTCACTATTGTTGCAATAGAACATACCCGATTTAATTTCCAAGCCACTATTGTTGCAATAGTACATACTTGGAAATTGAATCAGGTATGTACTATTGTTGCAATAGAGCATAGCTGATTTAATTTCCAATCCACTACTGTTGCAATGCACATACCTGATTCAATGTCCAAGCCACTATTGTTGCAATATTTTCCGGGAGTACAATCAAGACAAGCTGCTTCATCGGTCATCATCTCATTGGGTTGGTAAGTGCCAGCGACACAAGCTGTTGGATTAGGGCTTGCCTCTGGACAGTAGTGACCAACTGGACACACAGCTCCATAAGTCTCATTGTAGGGATTTGGTTCAATTGCTCGCAAGGTACAGTAGAAACCTTGTTTTAAGAGAAAAGTTTACATTTATTAAAAAAACAATTAAATTTTAACCATGTTTAAATGAATCAATAGAGAAATAAAAATATATTAATTTATTTTTGGATATATAAAGAGAAAACAACACAAACCATTAAGAAATATTGATATAAATACAATATTGTAATATCAACAGTAAAAATTATACAAAATGATTGGTGATGTTGTTAGTCTATGAATGAAGTAATTGAATAAACAGAGAACTGCTCTTTTTTTTAAGTTCTTTTCAAGTAACACCACTTAAAAGAAATGGATACATCCATCCCAGCAAACACTCTACATAGTGCTATCTTCCTCATTTACAACTGACAACTTATCCAGGTAACTATGCAGACAATATACTGATTGAAGTTTAAACAAATGACAATAAATAACATACCAGGAAGACAAGATCCATTAGGTGATGTTAAACCAGTCTCCATACAAAACTGTCCAGGGTAACAGTCAGTACAATTACCCTCTGAGCCTAACTTTGATGAGCCACCAAAAGTCCCCTTGGGACATGGGGTTGGCCATGAGGAGCCTGAGTCGCAGTATGTCCCTTGTGGGCAGGGACCTCCAGTTTCATCAGCAGGGTCAGGTGTTGGAGTGTTTGCCCCAAGCACACAGTAGTGTCCCGGAGAACACTTGTCAGTCGGTGTGGTGATATTTTCAGCTTCACAATAGAACCCTAGATAAAAAGTATATATTTTAGTAACTGAGGTACATCAGAACTCAGTACATAATAAAATAAAAAATAGTATGTTAATAAGTTATCAGACTGAGTAAGATAAAATGTTAATGAATAACAATTGCTAATTAATGTTTTTATTCATATAACAGTATACCTGGAAATAAATACAGACATTCTCAACAAAACAACAATTCTTTTCAAAACTATCTATGTTGTGTACCACAAGCATTTAATATATTATTTCTTCCCTATCCAAACCTCATACAATATATAAATTATTACCACAGATTTTGGATATTTCATATAAAGTTCATTTAATATATTTACAACATCCAAGTAATAGGAAAGAATCTATGCAAATTAAACAAAGAATAAATAATTAAACATACTTCTATGAATTATACAGTACATCTTAAAATTGCTTTCCAAGAGTTGATAAAATATACAAATAGTTTTCAGTCAAAAAATGTACAATTTATACATAATTTAAAGTTTTACCATTTAAGTTTGAATGTTGAAGGATGCCCCCCACCAAAAAAATAAAAAACACAATGACTAATGTTACCTTGAGGGCAGACTCTACATTCAGTGATATTTTCCAAGTTGGTGGTATTGCTGTAAGTGCCAACAGGACATGGATATTGGCGAGCTGTCTCAGTTCCATTAGGACAGTAGAAACCTGTATGGAAAAATATGATAAAAAAAGTCACTGCATGACACAATATAAACATCTTCTATACAAGTCCAAATATAGTCATGCAAACGTTTTTTAAATAAATAACCAACATTTAAATTAATTTAAAATTAAAATGAAAAGAAAAATTAATACATTTTAGTTAATTCTGCAATGTGAACTTTCTTAATAAATCAGATGAAAAATAAATAAAATTAAGATAGTATAGGAAGAAGATTATCTAACAGGGATGATTAAAGATAGTAAAAAACATAATAAATGCATCTTAAAGATGATGACTCTTACCTGCTGGGCAATCTTTGGGGGTAACTACACCATGTGTGTCTGTGATCCCGCTCTGCATCTCATCAATAGCCTCATTTTGATCACAGTACGAACCTGAAACAAGTAATTTATAAATTGATACAGAAAAGCTTAGAGAGAACATTCATATATACAAAATAAATTGTAGGACTACATTATATTAAAGTTGAACTTGGGTATTATTTCAACTCCATCTAAATAAAAATGTGGACATGTTGTCCAACTTATATAACTAACTTTTTTATGTGACCCAACAAAAAAATGTGTACTTACCAGCAGGGCAGTCATAGCACTCGCCTTGGCCAGGGAATGGCTGGTAGGTGCCTGAAAGGCAAGCAGTCTCGTCAGGGCTACCACGCGGACACTGGTGACCAGCTAGGCACTGATTTCCTGGTGGTTGAGCATCATTGGAGCCCTCAGGACAAAACCATCCTTCATCGCAGTAGTCGTTCGGTTCCACTCTTCCCCAACCTGTACAGTATTTACCGGCTGTGCATGGTATGCAGTCATTAGCGTTGTGATTTTCAAATGTATCACTGTATGTTCCTGGGGGTTGTGATAACATTATTAATGAAAAGAAGTAATAGTAAACATAATAATTTATCTATCATTATATATAAAGAAGAAACAGCTTTCAAAAGTATATAAGTCTGTTTTCTTGTTTGTAACAAATATAAACTCAATCATAATTTGCTGCTTACCTGGAGCACAAGCCTGAGGACTGGAGCTTCCTTCAGGACAGTAGTATCCTTGTGGACAAATGTTGCCAGTGATATTGTTGACAGGATTTGGTAGTATGGTACTCCCGCTGCAGTAGAAACCAGCCTGACACAGTCCAGATACATTTGCCAGCTCATCATATTGACAGAAATAGCCTATAATTACAATAAAACATTATTACATATAGTATATACATTATAATTACTTCTCAATCTGACACTTAGTATCTTGGTAGTCAGCTTCCTCATCATCCATATAATTGCTGAAGAAGGCTGCTGAGAGTTTCCTTTGACTGGGTCACTGTCTTATTGTTTATTTTCATTAGTATTTAAGTCACAGCCATGCATGATAATAATATTGATGATGATGGGAAGATGGATAATAATAATAATTGCAGTGAATGTACATAATGCAGTGTGGGATGCTCATATAAAAGGCAAATGGAAATTAGTCAATTTATCCAGGTAATTAGATTTTAGTAAACATTTTTATGAGCATAACAAATGCAATTGATTATGACCTAATATCTTTGTATTATTTTAATCAACCTATTTACCTGGGTCACATGGTATGGGCTGGTCAGATCCTGCTGGACAGTAAGTACCAGCTAAGCACCTTCCACCAGTGCTCTCAGCCGGACAATGGCAACCAGAATCTTGGGAAAAAAGCACATGGTTGAAAAACCAATTTTAAACAAGAAATTTAAAATTTTTAAACTTTTTTGATAAAATCCACTTCCTAAATCTTGTAATGAGATTTTTATGAGTTCCTTGAACTAGTTGACATGGGCTGGAAATGTCGCCCTCTATAAACATAGTGGAATGCTGTCTCACCTGTATCATTCCCCAATGTTGTCGGCATATCTTTCCATGCTCCTATGGTACAGTACCACCCCTCAGCACACAAACCTTCTGGTTCAACCATCCCTTGGTATGGGCAATAATGACCACCTATACACAGCTCACAGTCATCAACGCTTTTTCCTCCGGTGTAGTTGTTGAATGTCCCATTGTTGCAAGGGAATTGAGTTTCAAATCCAGTATTATTTGGACAAAAGTGGCCTACAGTGAATCAAAACAACATTATGTAACATTAACAGCATTATTTAGAAATACATACAAACATTAACAACACGAATACATGGCATGATTGGTATATATTATTGAAAGACATGCAGGAAACAAAAATAATAATGATAAATTAATAACGCTTACTCTAAAACTAAAAAACAATTTTTTTAATGATTCAATAATTCATATACTCTATAATTTCATTTGTGTTTTACTGACAATATGAAATATCGATTATTTAATTTTTAATTTTAATACAACAACCGGTTTGAATACTTTTTAAATAGCAGAAATTACATATATTTCAATGTTATTTTAGGTAAATTAACGATATCAAAATCCTGTATACCTTTTGGGCAACTGGTATGATCCGTACTACCGGTGTTACAAAATGACCCTTCAGGACAATCAATGCATTCACTCTGCATATACACTGGGTTGTAATAGCCAGGCAGACAATCTGTAGGCTCATTTGAACCGCTCATGCAGAATGTTCCAGGAGGACAGGGCCCTCCAGAACTGGAGACTGTTCCAGGATTGGAGCTGTTTGAGCCACCCCGACAGTAGAATCCTTCATCACAAAATCCTTTTGGATATGACAAGCCAGGGGTATCGCAATACATGCCTACAAGAAGAAAATATAAAAAAATTATTAAGAATATAATTTAAGAAATTTTAATTAAATGTGATTAGATGATAAGTTGACATAAATGGATATTGTTGTCGAAGTAAAGATAAGTACGAATACAAACATATAAAACATGGGTATTACCTTCAAGACAATCCTGACAATACTCCACTGCAGTGATTCCAGTCCTGTTGTTAAAGGTTGACACTGGACATGGATCTGGCTCCCCTGTGCCTTTAAAAAGAACACATGAAAAATGTACTTACATTTATTGAACACAACACTATTATGTATTTAAATTTATGAAATATATTTCAATTTCAGAAACAATTCAGGACTCATTCTAGAGGACAACTCACTGGCTTTGGAAAGTTTTACAGATTTTGGGTCAATCAGGCTTTGGATAACACTTACTGTTAAATACTGAATGCTAAAGATTGTCTTACCAACTTCACAATAATATCCAGCAGGACAGACTCCAGCATCACCAGATGAGGAATCTCCTGGTTGCTGGCTGTCAGATCCCAGGAGACAGTAGAAGCCAGGGTCACATGTGCCAGATACTGTAGTGGCATTGAAGCTGTCACAATAGAAGCCAGGGCTACACAATGTACACTGAGTCTCATTAGCTAAGCCAGTCATACTGCTAAAGGTGCCTGGGGGGCATGCTTCCCAAACATGTCCAGTTCCCTCTGGACAATAGTATCCTGCTGGACAATCCTACAATAACATAAATTAACAATATATGTCATACAACATATGAGCCAAATCACACATATTTGTCACTTAAAAATTGCTAGTGTGAACAGAGATTAACAAGGTTTATGTGACAAACCTCAGAGATTAACAAGATTTATGTGACAAGCCTTACAGAGATTAACAAGGTTTTTCTGACAAATATGTGTGATTTGTTAAATAAACCTTGCTAGTGTAGACAAAGATTAACAAGGTTTATGTGACAAATATGTGATTTTCACATAAACCTTGTTAATATCTATATATTTGTCACATAAACCTTGTTAATCTCTGTGCATTTGTCACATAAACCTTGTTTATCTTTGTCTACAAGAGTAAGGACATGTGACAATCACACATACTTTTCACATAAACCTTCCTAGTGTGGACATAGATTAACAAAAGATAATTAAGCTTTCAGCTAACTTAAATAGCACCAGTCTTTCAATGAATTCATAATTAGATACATGAGAAATTAATCACTGTCTTTTAAGAATAGGATATGCCTGTAAAGTTTTCTTACCTGTGGATTTGTACCTGTGATACAGTAATGTCCTGGTGTACATGGCAGGCATTGTTCATTGGTGGTAGTGTCGGTATAGGTGCCTGGGTCACACTGTAATGGGGCAGGAGATCCAGAGGGACAGTAATAGCCTACTGGACATTCATCACCTGTCAGGGAAACCATACATTCAATCATAATCATCAGATTTTTATGTAGAATAGATGCTATATTGAGATATAAAAGGTAAAATTTTGATTCTTTTCAAAAATGTATCACTTTAGACCACTTTGCAGTCACAGCAAAAAAGAAATGAGGATTTATAAATGGTGGTTAGCATAGATAAACACTGCCTTAAAATAGATAGTTCTACTATTGTGTAGGGGTGTTATATTTAAAGGCAATACAGTAGAACCCCTCTTTGGGACACCCTATTCTGGGGACACCCCTATTAAGGGATTGTTAAGTGACTAATGTTCTTTCTTACCAGTTATTCCATCCATTGGTGCAGGACTGGAAGCATTTTTAGAACAGTAGTAGCCCGGGTCACAGTCTCCTGCAGTGTGGTTCATACCATACTCTGGACAGTACTGACCAGGTTCACAACCAAGGCACTGCTCAATAGATTCAACACCTGACAATATTCAAATGTTATACAATATATCAAACATTGCGGTAAGACTTGTCTGATCTCCATCCATAAATCTCATTATTATTAACTGATATCTCAGGCTGTTACATTAGAAAATATTGTGTTAAAAATATATTGGAAGTGGAGTTCAATAACTTGCTGGTTAAGGTGCTTGCCTTCCAATCCCAGGGTCATGGATTCAATTTCTGTCTGTGTTGCAAGATTTTTTCTCACGAACAAAACAACTTCACTCCCTAAACTTCATATTGAGATTTAGTTTGTGTAAAGCATTGTGTGTGTATGTTTGTCTTGTGAAAGGCATTGTCACCTACAAGTAGGACAGTGATATATTCGCTAATTGACAATCCTTGGTGCATGTGTTGTGTGCCTAAATACATAAAAATAAATAAACAAACAAATACTTACCTTCGGTTGGGTTATATGTCCCAGGTGGGCATAAGTAGGTTTTATTAGATCCTTTTGGACAGTACGCTCCCTCTGGGCAAATGTTGCCTGTCACTCCATCTTCTGGGGTTGGCGAACTTGAGCCTAGCTTACAATAATACCTGTTAGGTAGAAAAAATTATTATTGATTTATAACATGTATAAAATTATATAGCTTAAATTATGGAAAAATACAGATGATAAGACTTGAGCCTAGCTTACAAAATTTTCTGAAATATATTTTTCCAAGATATTTGTTGAGGCCTTCAATTCCTTGTTTATGAGTTATAACAAGTCTACTAACATTACATTACATTTTAACAGAATAATATTATACTGTGTAATTTGTTACTCTTAACTAAACAGGCTAAACCGACATTTTTAAATAAATACAGTATAAATTTACCCTGCCAAGCACTCTGCCTTTGGTGCAGGTAGTCCGAGCTCATCACAGTACATTCCACCTGTACACAGTGTACACTCCTCAGCATCTTCAAGCTTAGTGTCATCCGAGTATGTACCCAAGGGACATCCAAACTCTGTGTCAAATTTTGTTCCGTTTGGACAGTAGTAGCCAACTGGACATGGTTGAGGGTTCTGTACACCGTGTGAACAGAATGTATCATTCTGGATGGTGCTGTCACAGTAATAGCCTGTGGGACACATCTTACAAGCTCTCTGAAACCATCAAATTACACAACTCAATATTCTGTCAGTGAGATACATACTAACTGCCTTTGTGCAAAAAACAGAACCCCATCAAATAGGGAATGAGAACTACTTGTTAGGGAGACAGTTCGAATGTGGTGCCCTGGGTTGGACTGTTCTATTTTAATTGAAGGGGTGTTCTGTTTTGGGAACAAAGACAATCAGATTATCCAGGTAAGTATTCACAAAATAGATTTAATAAACTTATATATATTTGGTCTCACCAGATTTACATACTTCAGGTTCAAAATCAAGAATATATTGAATGATTAAAGATTATCAGTTTAAATTAGAAATTTTGAACTATGCACCATTGAAAAAAAAAACATATGTGCTGTGTATAAATAAACTTAAGACCAATATCTGTAACTATTCAATAATATAATAGTAGGTCCTCTATATTTAGGTAATTAGAGTATTTCTTGCTTGAAACCTGAACTTTAATGTACACCCAAACGACATTCCATACCTTTATTCTAAAACCATGTCCCGAATATCAAATTTTATTTGACATAAACATGTGACATGCCTAAATATGGTCATGATGACATCACATCATGACAATATATGTGAGCTTTTGTGACAAAATGAGTCTTGTGGTATGCCAGGCCAGTTTGATATATTCAGAAAATATATCTGAAGTGATATTCAAAAAATTTGGTTTTAATTTTTCTGATAAGTTTAATATGTATATTTCATAGTAGCAAAAGTTCTGAGTTAAGTTTCTAAAGATAATCATGTTTTTCAGGCACATTTCATAAAGCTATTTTCAGAAATGATAGGAAATCCAACACACAATTTATCAGTTGTTTATCTTTAATGGCAGTTTTTTTAGATATATAAACTTTAAAATGATCTCACTGGGAACATGATTCAAAAACCAAAATTAAGCTTATATAGTCATCTATCTATATATGTCAATAACTCCTTTTTAATTTTTGTACCACAAGACTCATTTTGTCACGACAGCTGATAATAGGCACATCATGACTATATATGGGCACATCATGACTATATATGGGCACATCATGACTATATATGGACATACAGCAGTTTCTGATAGTCTGGACAGGGAATAAGCTCCAATTTATGACCTTACCTGACCCCATTCGTCTTGGTAAGAGCCAGGCTCACAGGTGAATTCTTGAGGGCTTTGTTCTGGACAAAAGTGACCAGGAGAACAAGTGTATTCAGTTGGGTGGCTGGTATTCTGGCCTCCTGGACAATAATAACCTGGACTGCAATACCCTGTTGGCCATGTGAGACCACTGCCTTCACAGTAATAACCTAGAAGCACAAATTCAAGTAATATACATTAAGTTTTAACCACTAAAACTTTACTCATCTATTTTAAGGCAAAGCCATACCATATAAAAATAGGTAAACAAAATGTTGAGTAAAAACACAATACAAAACATAGTTCATTTGAAAAGAACAGATAGAAATAACTGACCTGGTAAACATGCAAGACAATCTCCAACATCATCATTGTGTGTTGTATTGGCGAAGAAACCAGCTGGACATGGAATTGGATCGTAGGTTCCACTAGGGCAGTAATGGCCTTCAGGGCATTCATTTCCCGTTACGCCATCAACTGGATCTGATACAGAAGCCCCAAGTGTGCAGTAATAACCTGGGTCGCATTCACCTGTTTCGTTGGCAAGTCCATATTCATCACAATAATAACCTGAAAGACAATATGAATTCAAAATCAACTATGATTAATAATTTCAACATAATAATCGTATCATTTTAATAATAGAGCAATTGAAATAGCTAGTAGTAATGATAAGGCCAAATAAAAAAAAAAATTCTAGTTTCTCGTCCCCTCATGCATTCCCTTTTCTCTGCCTCAATAATTGTTTCGTTGTTTTAATTTCCATTATTTTAAAAAAATGTACGGAAATCTGGCTAATCACATCAGTAAAATTCCTCTCTCGATCGCTCGTAGTAGGGGACACATATGGCATGAACCATATCTAGTGCTTATTTTATTTGCTTTCAATGTGTCTACTTGGTAAAAGTGAAAAAGTAGTAGAAGTTTCCCTTCGATCATCTTAGATTTGCTATCTTGGAGTAAAAAAAAGAAAACAAAATGCCCTCATTCTCCTTTTTTCAAAATAAGGACGAGAAACTACTGTTGTTTGGCCTAAAGTTACATTAATGTTAAGTTACACATTTTGTTTAAATCCTATGTAAGAGTCAAATTTAAATAGTAATAATAATAAAAATAATGATGATGACAATAGAGTGCTACAGTGTTACATCATGATACAACGTGTTACTAATTTGTTGCTATCGGCGACACAAAATGCGTTCAACCAGACGCCATTTTCTCCACTGACAAACCATCGATCCCAATTTCTAAGTTCCAATTATTAATTGTCTTAGTTTTTCTTTGTAAATTTTAATTGATGATTAAATGTGTGTTCGATAACTAATATAATGCGAGCTTTTGTGTTTTTAGTATATATTGATGGTAAATTATTATGCCTATTCCAGAAAGCCTATTCTAATCCATTAAGATTATGAAGTCATTCAGGCATAATGAACGGTAACCAACATCTGGTTGACAGCAAAGGGCACCACCTGGTGTTGTGACGACACGACTGTAGTACTCTATAGTGATAATAGGGCCACAGACAATACAAAAACCAAAAAATTAGTACTAAATGAAATAAAAGCGAAAGCAATAACCCAATACCCTGACCTATAACTGTACCAATCGGTTTATCCAGGTAAGTAAAAACAAAATGGTCTAAAAGTGCAGGATAATTTTGCTTACCTTTGGTACACGGTGTTGGTTCAGACGACCCTTCAGGACAGAACTGGCCAGGCATACACTGACCACCAGTTGAATTTGAAGCACAGAAACAACTTGCTGTTGTGTTAGTGTCACCAACATTCGTTGGTGTTCTTGACCACGCTCCACGTACGCAGTACCATCCCGCATCGCAGGGGCCACTGGAACCCGAAAGCCCTGAACTTTCACAGAATTCCCCTGAAATACAGATCGTGAATATTCTAATCAAATGTTTGCTTATGAGCAAATAGTGTATTTCTTAATAGATATAAAATGGAACAAGTAGGTAAGAAGTATTATGCATAACAAAGCAAACAACTTATGCTCATTCAGTATTTACTCAGGTGAAGTGAAAAAGTTCAATGTTAAACTAAAGTTATACAGTCACAGCTTAAATAAAAATATTTATCAAAGATAATAAAATTAATTCAAATCTCACCAGGCGGGCATGGTTTACAATCATCCAGATTCTGTTGACCTTCATAATCATTATAGTAACCTTTCGGACATGGGTACTGGTTCATATATTCAGTTCCTGCTGGACAATAGTGACCAGTTGGACACTGAGTATCAGAGAAGTTGGTGGAATTTTCCGGACACCAATATCTGGGAGAGAATAACAAAAGTAAAGATGTATATATTTGTTATGCCTGAAAAAATAATTATAATTTGAAACTTAGAATAGAATAACTTAGAAATTCGAATACCGAAATACAATCTCTGGATTTATCTTACCCTGGTTCACATTCCAAGCATTTTGATTGGCCAGTCAGTGGATTGTATGTTCCCGGCAGACATCCAAGTGGGAATGATGTGCCATTGGGGCAGTAGTAGCCCACTGGGCAAGGACCGCCTGTTTCATCAACAACTGGATTGTTGGGGTCTTTAGCTCCACGGAGGCAGTAGAATCCGGCATAGCAGTCTCCTGTTGGGTAGACCAGTCCTTGGGTCTCACAATACTGGCCGTACACACAAGCTGTACATTCAGACTAAGGACAAAAATTTAATGTAGATTAAAATAATATATGGCTAAATAATTTAATAAATTAAAAGAATTATCTAAATTATACATATCAGCAGGGATGTTAGTAGTCTATTAGCGAGATACTTCCCTGGATGAACCAGCTAGTAAGTTCTACAATCGGTTCAACCAGGTAAGCATTCACAAAATAGATTAATGATAATGATGATGACAATGATAATACTATGACCATTTTAAGCCTGGTTTCCTTAAAATCGCTACATTGTTGCTACAATGTTTTTAGTGCAATCATTTTACTGCATAGCAGCCCCGATGTAATCAAGAAGGCCCCCTTATTAGACCGGCCAATCAGCATCACTGAAAGCTTTTGTCAATAGCGTGTAGCAATTGTATGGAAACCATTCTTGAGAAATCTTTTACTTGACTTACTGAGTTAGACAACTTGGTAACATTGCTGAATGTTCCTCTTGGGCATGGACTAGGAACGGAGGTACCACTCGGACAATAGTGACCCTCATAGCACAGACCACCAGTTCCTTTTATAAAAAAAAAATTGAATGTTAAGTCTGGCTAAAATAAATTGAATTCAATTCCTAAGTCTTATACGTATGATACATAGGCAGGGCACTCCACTACGTCATACGACTGTTGGCTGGCGAATCCAACTCTGTTGCCTGTAAGTGTTAGATGATGCGACGGTCTTTGCCGATTGTTGGTGGCAGTCTGAATGGATTGTCATTAAAAACGATCCGCTGCGCGTGCATCATGGTGTTGCCTTCTTCATAGAATCGCATTGGCCAACGACCTTCATGCGCAGTCAGTGCCCGGCTTTAAGCAAAACCTAATGAAACCTGATGAAGCTGGAATCGACTTTCAACAAAAGCATCTTAACAAATAAACAATATCATAATGTATGCCTGAGAGTACTGCCCCTTTATTACTTGGTATTCATTTTTAGACAAAAAACTATTTTTAAATTTGAAACTGACCTTTGAAATTGACCTCTGGTGTGGGTGTATCTGACCCATCAACACAATAGTATCCTGGGTCACATTTGCCTGTAACTTTGGTAGCATTCAACTCTGAGCAGAATCTACCAGCAGAGCAATGAGTGCATTGAGTAATGTTTGACAGTCCGTCACTCGTGCTGAAAGTACCTGTTGGGCACGGCTGCCAATCATAACCAGTACCAGCTGGACAATAGAAACCTAAAAGAAACCAAAGTCAACAGTCAACAAAAACATTCAAGTAGTCAGCTAAACTGACAGACTGAACCATGCAGATGCCAAAGTACAATTTAAAGAATTCTGTATTGCATGCAGATTTGTGCGTTATTCTTGGCATTTTTCACATGAAAAATATCCTATTTACAATGTGATACTGAATTAAGGCTTCAAAAAAGCTATTGTCATAATAAAATTCTAACCCAAATCTAACCCAAATTCTAACTGATTAAATGATATATTACAGTACATCTAGCTGATGCTTCTTACCAGCAGGACAACGTTCTGGTTCATAGCCTGTGATGCAATAGAAACCATCAGGACAAGTGTTGCAGGCATCAGCATGTGTTTCTGTCATGTAGGTCCCTGGATCGCAAGGGATTGGGCTGGGTGTAGCCCCTGGGCAGTAATGTCCTTTTGTGCATGGTCCACCGGTTATGGTATCATTTGGTGTTGCTGACACTGCATCGGCTATGCAATAAAATCTAAAATGCAAGAGATAAATACCATTAAAAAACATCTTCATTATAAAGGTAAAAAAATTTTAACTCAATAGAACAGCTAGTGACTAAGCATTCTAATACTCACCCAGGATCACAAGGTCCTGATGTAGTTGTTAGTCCAGTACCATTGCAATAGTAACCTTCTGTACATGGTTGACATGACGATTCATTGTCTAGGCCTACACTGTTTGACCACGTGCCCACTGGACAGTTTTCTGGGGCTGGTGTACCAGTCACACAGAACTGTCCTTCAGGACACACTTCACCTGTTATGCCATCATTCGGGACAGACGTAGACGCACGACCTTTACACCAATAGCCAGCATCACAATCCGCTAAGAATAAATGAAAAAAACTTTTGATTCTGAGCTTCTGTTGCGTTATTATTGTTTAAAACCATGCATCCAAGACAATAATAGCATCATCATCACTTTCATCACAACTACCACCAACAGCCTCAACTTCAAATATCAACATCATAACCATCATGGCATCTTGTACAGGGACATGTTCCTTTTTACCTACACGACTCTTTACTTTTGAGTGAAATAATATTATGAATTATGAATCATCATCACCAAAACCATTTTCATTATGGCTATCATCATTCTCATTATCATCATCAATATCGTCATCATTGTTGTCATTGTCATTGTCATCATCAACTTTACTCACAAAATAAAGCCTGATAACAGGTACACTTACCGGTAGAATCAGTATTACCCGTACCAAAGCAGTACCTCCCAGGGGGGCAATCAGTACACTCACTATCATCTTCCAGCTTTCTCTGTGAGCCATATGTACCATTGGGGCAACTGAACTGGATGCCGAACTCTGTACCATTAGGGCAATAGTAGCCCTGTGGACATGGGTACATGGTATAGTTAGCTATTGGTGCATCTGCCACATCGCAGTAATAACCTACAAATAAAAAAAATGAGGAATGAGAATGACTCTTGGGCGTGGGCGCAGTCACGTGCTGGCACAATCAATTGGTTATATTTTTGCTGTAGGGGTGTCCTTTAAGGAACAATGGCAATTAATCGGTTTATCCAGGTAAGTAATCATGAAATAGAATATACATATACTTCCATGTGTAAGACTGAAATCTATACTAAAATATTTGTACAGAAATATAAGAAAATACAAAGGTATAATTTCTAAAATATACTGTAATACAGAATTTGTTTTCATCATAATTTACCTGAGGGACACATTTTGCATGTCCATTGCGCAATCTCATCCTGGTAGCTTCCAGATTCGCATGGAACTTGATCTGGGCTTCCCTGAGGGCAATAGTACCCGGTCTCACAATGGAAAGGGTTACTTGCATTCTGACCAGTGGGACAGTAGTAGCCCCGGTCACAAGGACCAGTGACGTTAGTTAAGCCTTCATCTTCGCAGTAGAATCCTGCAGTACACTCGGAGCATTGGGAGATGCTGATGAGTCCTGTTGCGCTGGAGTATGAACCTCGAGGACATTTTGGTGGGTTTGCTCCAGTACCTGAGCCGCAATACCTTCCAGGAGGGCAAACATCCCCAGTAATACCATCTTCAGGATCCATTCTACTTGCTCTACTGATGCAGTAATGTCCCTCTTTACATGGTCCAGTAACACCAGATAGCTCTACAGAGGGTAAGATAAAACAGCTTGTAACTTTTTTCTTACTATTACTTAATGATTTTTAAAATTTACATTACTACAAATAAAAAAAAAACTGACATGTTTACTGAAAGAGTATAACAAATAGAGCAACAACTGACCATGTGTTTCACAATAATGACCTTCAGTACAATCCTGTGGCTCGCTTGAGCCAGTTGGGCAGTAATAGCCTGGTTGACACCTTCCACCGGTGATATTAGCAGGGCAAAGACAATCGCCATCTGTGTAGTTACCCCAGTCATCTGGGGTTGGTGTGTAAGCTGCACGTATGCAGAAATAGCCTGAAAATACATTTTAGAAATTCATTAGTACATACAACAATAAAGCACAATTTTTCCATTGTTCTTAAAAAGATGATTGTGTATATTGGTGAAGGGGAGGGAGTCTGTGTATCTGAACAATTTCATGATAAATTGGGATGGGTATGTATAATCAAAATGTAATTGCTGGAATATATTTTTGTGATCCAATTTACTTACCTGGGTCACATTCTGCTGTATATGTTGTGTTTCCTTCGGTTCCACAATATTTTCCTGGATCGCAGGGTGTGCAATCATTGAGGCTCATTCCGAGGTCATCTGCACGGTAATATCCTTTAGGACATGGGAACTCGTACATGTGCTTTGTTCCTAAAATAGCACAAGGTGTAAATGAGTGTTTTAATGTTTAGATATTAATATTATTATTGTTACAATCATGATCATCGTATTATTATTATTATTATTATTATTATTATTATTATCGTCAACCTTGATCTTGTTACTGAAGGACTTTCAGGCACAGCATTAGCACCATTGTCATCTTCATCATTGTGATCATCACCATCATAATCATCATCATCAATGATATCATAACATTCTATTGTCATAATTCAATATCATTATCATCATTCACATCATAACATCATTACCACCATCACTATCTTCATCATATTCCTTATTATTATCATCAACATAATTGTAATCATAATTCTCATTTTCATGATCATCATAATTATTTCTGTTATTTGTTATTAATAATTAATCCAATATCTGACTAACCACTTGGACAGTAGTATCCTTCTGGACATCTGTATGGAGTGAAGTCACTGATGGTATCTGGACAGTAGTAGCCTGCAGGACAAGTAGCACACTCTGCTTGTTGTTGTAAGTTATTGTATGTTCCAGATGGGCAGCCAAGTGGCACTGCTGTTCCATTTGTACAGTAGTGGGCAATAGGACAAGGGCCACCAGTTGAATCTCCTCCTGTTTGAATGGTTGAATGGAAAAATGAAGCTTTTAAAAAGGCAGAGAAATGCAATTATATTTTTTTTAAGTTGCATGTTATTTTCTTTTTTAATATTGTACATAATATATCTATCTATTGTTGTATTTGTATTTAATTCTGTCTCTTATACACATCTAGATGTGTATAAGAGACAGTTATTAAGCAGGCCAACACACACCATATTGTACTTAAATAGAATACACATATACAAATTTGAAAAATAAATCTGTAATGCATTATGGGAGATGTTACCTGCTTATGTAAGTAAAATATTTCTTGTGAACATTTATGTAATCTTAATATGTATATAGTGCAATGTTGAGACATACATAGACACACAAGAATGTTACGGGTAACAATATTTCTATTATGTTCCATATTATGTTATGTATAAATTAGACTTATGTGTCACTAAATGTATTAGTCTGGGCACAATGCACTTCTGCAAAGGAATATTACCAAATGAATAAGGAATGTATATCATGCATGCCTGCTGATGCTGATCCATAACCAGGACAATAACCATGTACAGTAAGTACTTTGACAATTCCATCTCAGTGGTGGATTCAAAGATTCCCCGGCCAGCCCAATGGACCCCCTCCCCCTTAAATATTTCAAAATTAAAACAAAAATGTGGAAACAAAAATTCATATTCAAATTGAAGCCTGAGGGTACAATTTCCAGCCACCTAAATGTCCCATAATCATAAATTTTCTTACTTCAGCCCCAACTATGTTTGGGCTGAGGTGGTCAAGACCCCTCACCTGTGAAAGTCCCTCCCTGGGCCCCCTCTATTTTGAATTCCTGGATCAGCTACTGCATCTAACTGGGAAAGGTGAACATTATC
Source organism: Anneissia japonica (assembly GCF_011630105.1). Taxonomy (NCBI): domain Eukaryota; kingdom Metazoa; phylum Echinodermata; class Crinoidea; order Comatulida; family Comatulidae; genus Anneissia; species Anneissia japonica. The sequence goes on from NW_022751466.1 coordinate 428,097, forward strand.
CTTATAATCAACTTTAGATCTAACCTGTTGGGTTTGGATAGATTGCTCCACTTATACAATAAAATCCTTCTGCACATTGACCTTGAGGTTGGGTCAGATTCACTGTACCACAGTAATAACCCGGGTCACACCAATCACAAGCACTTGCATCTTCCAAACGAAGCCTATCTGAGTATGTACCATTGGGACAAGACAGTGGGTACGTTGTTTGCTGGGGGCAGTAATATCCCTGTGGACAAGGCCCTCCTTCTCCGCTGTAAGTTCCCTCTTCAGGATTACTCACATTAACACCTATAATAACAATACAAGCAAAATAAATGGTAATGGTATGTGTAGAATAGAATAACTTATCTGCTGCATTTTAATTCTGTACAAATGCAAGTTTAAAAAATATCCAGTCCAGTATGGAGTTTGTCTTTAATCTCAAAAGATAATGAGCACTGTCATATTTTGTATCATAAAGACAATGGATGCAATTGATGTAAACAATGTAAATTTATGTATTTTATATTAAACTTCTTAAGGTGGGCGTATATAAAATACAGTATATAAATACATGATTATTTCTAATTTGAATTTAAGAATGTATAATTCAATCATATTTAATCTCAAAATTAATAAACAAACCTTGCAGGCAGTAATAACCAGCCTCACAGACACCATAATCATCACCAGAATCAACATCAAACTCTACAATTCCAATTCCTTGACAATAATGTCCTCCTTGACAGGGAAGGCACTCATCCTCTCGTGCCAAGCCCAATCCAGGATTGTATGTTCCTTGTGGACATGGAATTGACTCATTTCCTCCAGTGTTGACAGGGCAGTAGTGACCGCGAGGACATTCCAGAAGTCTCTCACCATCTGGACAATACCTCCCTAAAATTTGACCAAAATCAAATGACAATTAAAACAATCTAAGGTTTCTACTCTCCTATAACTGGCTAAGAGGGAGTACTTATAGCTTATTATATACCTCATATATAGATTCTAGGCCTAGTCATTTGGAGCTGCTGGATGAAGAAGGATTAGCCTAGGCCTAGAATTACTTCTTGATGAAGCCGATAGTGAAAGCACCAAAAGACAAATGAAATACGTCTTGTCAATATATTGCAAGATGATGTGTGCTGTTGAAATTGAGGAAATGAGCAAAGTAGAGCTAGACTCTTTGATCGCTAGGCTAGTGTGTTACTCTAGCCCTCTAAGCTAGGCTAGAAAGTTAAGCACTTTTTTAGGCCTCATAGAATCTATGTATGAGGTATATAAAACAAATATTGACTGCTCTAGATTCATCCCTCAGGAAGATAGGCTACAGTCTCGACATCACCTTAGGGCAATAGATATCACCATTCCCCTCATGAGCTATCAGTATTTTTATACTAGTTACTTGTTGCTTGTTTGGGACTTTTTCCTTTCAGTTAAGAAGTGCTGTAAGTTTTTTCCTTGGTCATTGGGTCCACATGCTTAATTGTTGCTGCTATATTGGTGCAGAAGCAGGCAACCCCACCAGGTGGCTTGCTCAAGAACACAAGCAAAGTGCACAGCGAGGGATTAAATCCCTGACCTTGAGGTTATTGGAAATCAAAAAATTTTCCAGCTGCAGCAAACCACTTGTCTGTCATATTAACTGACTGTAATTTATTAGCAAATACAGTACAATGAACCAACACAGATGGCAGCAGATTAGTCATACTGTATCAGTACATTGGAATTAGCAATAGACCATTTTCGCTAAATTTGAAATGAAAGTTTCTGATAACCTGACAACTACTACTGGGGGACTTCCAAAGGCCTATGCTACATAGTTACCAGTGCGCGCGCGGCGATCTATTTGACACTTGCCAGCGGCTTAGTTTAGGCTAGGCCGCTGGAAGTCTCCCAGTGAGTTGCAGACGTTGGCGTGCCGTTTCAAAATAAACCACGATAAAATGGTCTATACTTGGTTAGCTAACAAGAAATTAACTCACTCTCTGGGCAATCAAAGCAGCTGTCTTGACCGGTAATGTTGGTATAATAACCGCCTTCACATCTCTTTGGAGCTGGAGAACCTTCTGGACAATAGAAGCCAACTGGACAAATGTCACCAGTGGAACCATCTGTAGGGTACTTTGTTTTAGCTTTGCCCAAGCAGAAATAACCTACAACAAAATTGCATAATAAATTTCAATCTATGCATCTTTTCTTTATTCCACTCAGACAAGCTAGGGCTATGGCTGAGTGTATCTACAAACTAAATTCTGTATTATTATTATAGGCATGGAGTAAAAAGGTAAACTACCATTCACTAAACAAAGAACTATTTTAAAATACAGAAAAAGAAAATGATGAGGATGTGGGGTGAGGCAGAATGGGCTATTCCTTCCAATACTTTTTGAGAGGTAAGTTCCACACTACATGGACTATATTTCTTTTCTCTGTTTTCCATATAATTTTGTGTAAAGTGCATAAGAGCAATGTGCACTTTACAAATATAACATTATTATTATTATCATCATCATCATTATTATTATTATTATCTGGGTAATTCACAAACCATATCTTGTTTATTACTGGTTTAGAAAAAAAAAAGATAATGGAAATATCTAATTTGATAATGGATGATATCAGTTCAATAGATAATATCAAAACAACTAAAAAATGTTCTGAATATTGGCCTACCTGGAGCACAGACACCATTAGGAGCAGTAAGAGCAACACCATTGCATACTTCACCAGCAGGGCAATCACTGCAGTCACTCAGTGCTTCTACTCCAGTTATGTTACTGTAGGTACCATTTTCACAAGGGTAGTGGAAGGGGTCAGCTGTTCCTGCAGGGCAGTAATAACCCTCTGGACAAAGACCACCAGCATCAGTTGCATTTTCCTGCACAATTATAAAGATTCACATTATGTATACAAAAAACTCCATTTTACCTAATATTTCCTGATAAATAATTGATAGTTCACCTAACTGGTCCCATTTGCTATTAAGGAAGCCCTGGCTATTCGTCTTAAACCTAAATTAAACTGTGGACTCAAAGCATCTAGAGAGCTGAAATTGTTTATCTGATAATTTAACCCACACTATTGCCTCTCACATAATCACCATTGTTGGACTTGTTTAATCTCCTCATTTGCATATTGTAGCATTTTTTGTAATCAGTGTCTAAGTTTTCTCATTCCTGAATATGACCCAATAAAGGTCAAAATGTTGGATCATGGCCTCCCTTTTTTTTAATTCAGAGTAACATTCTTTTTATGTTATTTAAACATAATCACTGCATCTGTTGATTTCCTGATAATTTGTAATGAAGGCAGCATATACTAAATTGTCTCTGTAGCTTTATTGGTAGAATAACCTAGGAGTAATTAAAATGAATTTGGTTCTAACAAATTTAGGCTTCTTATAAAAAAAAAATAGGCTTCTTATAATATATACTTTATTTGAAAACAACACTTTAAGAACAGTGGAACTCACAACCATTGCAGTGTGTTCAAAAGGGTAAATAAAAGCTAATAAAATGGAATTTTTTTGATTAAGATGACACACTATGCAAAACTTAGCATTTAAAATTTATTAATATATACTCTAAGTTAAATTATTATAATATTATTTGATAATAATTATAATTCAATTCATTCAAAGAGAATATTTGCTTCACTTTTATTCAATACAAACTTTTAATTTTATTCAATAATTTTTGTAACCTTGCTTACCAGTGGATGAGATGTGTTAGCTCCAAGGATGCAATAATGGCCAGCTGCACAAAAACCACTGACTGCGAACAGACCAGTTGACCCGCAGTAGGAACCAGGGGTGCACAAATCACAAGCGTCCAAGTCTTGACCGCCAGTCACCTCACGAAATGTGCCCTGAGGAGAATCATGAAACAATCATGTTAACAAAGTGATATATTTGTTTCTAATAATAATTTAAATCTATTAATAACAAAAATTTATCTAGCTTTGTTATTGTATAGAAAAAATATTTGTCATCTATATAATGATTTAAATATAATAACAAATGTAGAAATACTATTAATTTAAACAAAATAATTAAAAAAAAAACAAAAAACAACAGATGACTGAATAAATCAGTATCGAAAACTGGACCAAACTGGTTATATTTGCTCTTGTCTTCAAAAACAAAAATCTTCAAATCAGCTAAAATTCCCATTGGACCAAAAATATAAATTATCATACTTTGCCATTTCTTAGCCGATTTAACAAATTTTGCATCAATTACTAGATTTTAACCTCTAGATTACAATGATCTAATAATCTTATTTTTCATTGTCATATCTTGTAGTTTTAATGTTTCAATATTTTTGTTGTTTTTAGTGCTTTTACCAACTGGCAAAACAAAATTCCATGATTCACTTGTTTGATTAACGAAAATAAAGTATTCTTGACTCTTGAAATAAATATAGCATAAATGGCCAATTCAATCAGCCCAAAAAAGTTCAAAACAGATGAAAAGAGGAAAATGAAGTAATAATTGGCAGAAAAAAGATAAGTACAGTATATCTCACCAGAGGACAGGGTGTTGGCAGGACACTTTCGGGTGGACAATAGTGACCCCGGTCACAGATCTCCTGTTCTGAGGTGCCAGTACCATTGCAATAGTATCCCTGAAGACATGTCAAGCACTCATCAGAGTTCTCAGCCTGAAATCAGATGTACAATGATTATGTCACGATTGACTAAAATATATTCAATCGCATGTTGGGACAATCGGTCAGTTCTATTTTTGTTATAGGGTTGTTAGGAACAATGTCAATTAGTCAGTTTATCCAGGTATGTATTCACAGAATAGACAATATTTTCTCCACGAAATATAACACATAAAAATCTCTAGGAAACCAGTATTGAGTTGCTATATTATTCTTATTATCTATGTTTTTATTATTATCAAAATACCGTTTGGTATTCTCCTCGTGGACACGGTTCAGGCTTGAATGCTGCTGACAGACTGTAGTGACCAATGGGTGTGTTGTGTTGTATAGGGGTTTCAGCACCCCCAGTGCAGTAGTAACCAGCCTTGCATGGACCAGTAGGCGCTGGGTTGTTATCTCCAGCACAGTAATACCTAAAAAGAAATGACAATAAATAACTGAAGAAATAATGATGATTTTGATGATGATGATGATGATGATGACAATGATGATGATGATGAGTAAGTGTACAGGCAGCAGTCTCTTACCCCGGGTCACAAGCAATGCAGTCATCAGGAGTCTTCGAACCAGTTGAATTACTGTAAGTGCCAAGACGACAGTTAGCCGGCCAGGCAGACCCGGCTGGACAGTAGCTGTCTCTTATACACATCTAGATGTGTATAAGAGACAGACTCCAGTCATGTTCCAAAGTCAAACTCGGTTCGTGTGAATGTTGCTTTACTTTGTATTTTTTGTCCTCACACTGAGGAAGAACACAGGAGTGTTTAAAATGTTTGTGATTTAATAAATTAGATTGCTTCTAGTATGTTTACAACTCATAGCTGTTTTTTATTATTGTCTTTCTATATTTAATTTATCGAAGCAAACGTGGAATCTTCATTTTTTAATATATATATATATATATAAATATAATATATATACATATATATATACATATATAACAAAACATTTTTTTGAATAAGATTAATACAAGTACACAACTGCCATTAAAAGTACAATACTTATTCTAAATATTATCAATAATGTACTAATATATAAATAAAAACATTGATAAAACAATCAATTAGTTGATTAATCAAACAATTGTTCTATCAATCAGTCTGTCTTACCGATGTGTAAGCTTTTTCACGACAATAGAAGCCAGGGTCACATACATCTGTAGGCTCAGTATTTCCAAAACCATCGCAGTAGTAGCCACCAGGGCAAGGAGAACAATCATCACTCCGTCTCAAATTAGTAGAGTTGCCATATGTACCAGCAGGGCAAGGCTGTGGGAAAGTACTACCAGACACGCAGAAGTAGCCCTAGCAAAATAAAATAAGTCTGTCAAAAAAATTCCTGGCGAATGATGCAGTAATGGTTTTGGGTTTTTTTTAAATAAAAAAACAAATTCTTTTGGGTTGTATCACTTTTATGTGTGGAAATCATATATTGTATTTTAGTTTTAGAAATATTAGCTTTAATCAATTACATTCAATGTAAACAATTAGGGGCCTAATTGGACAAGTATTATAATTATTTCCAAAAACAATTACCTGGGGGCAGTCCTCTGGCCAGGCCAGGCCTTTCACACTGCAGTAGTAACCTGAGATACAGATTGTACATCCCTGTCCACTCTCACCAGCACTTGCATTTAGGTAGAAGCCAACTGGACATGGATTTTCATAAGGGTCAGCTGTACCTTCTGGACAATAATGACCACCAGGACAATCACCAGCCTTAAGGAGAAATATAATGATATATTTTTTTGTTTAATTTGCAACAATAAAACATATAGAAACAGGATTTTGAAAAAAAAAATGGCGTTATGTTGGAAATACAGATGTAAGGTACTTACGGGGGCTAACAGACCAGGAGGTGAGCACCACTTTCCAGCTGGACAAGTCTGGCACTCAGACTCCTGGATTAGACCTTCGACATCGCTGTAAGTTCCATTTGGACAAGGTCTTGGAAACGGATCCTAAAGAAAAAGATCATATGTTACAAGCACTTCTTTATAGGATTTAGATAATATAAAGCACATTTTAAAGAACTGATAATGTACAGTATTAAATATTTAGAGGAAAGGAAATATTATGAAGAATAAAATATACAGAAATGTATATGAAAGATTTAAATCATATCTAAAATTCCTTCCCTCCAAAATCGTGTACTTACTAAATCTCCACTAAGACAGTAATACCCTTCAGGACACGGGTCATTTTCCAAGTCTGGTGCTGAAGTACGATTGTAATTACAAAACATACCCGCTGGACATATCTTGTTGGCATACATGTCATCGCGAGTGGTTGTTGTGCTGTCGCAATAATGACCTGCTTCGCAATCACTGCATGCTGGAGCCCTGGTGTCCTATACAAATAATCATTTTACATATTTGAATTTATTGAAGAAAATATATCCATCTGGTAATGTGTTTACTTAAGTTATTATCATCTTCCATCTACTGTCTTTATATTAATATTTTGTTTACTTGAGAAAATAACATCAAAGAATGTCAAGACTTGTTTACTAACATCTAAATGAATTGAGTGTTGTAATACCTAAAGTATAGGTAAGTTGTAAGCTACACTAAATTACAAAATAATAGCCTGGTTCTCACGAGAGTCCTAGTATCCGGATCGGGAGCTAACTGTTAGCGCTAACCGTTAGCACCTGTGTGAGAACGCCCGATCTGTTAGCGCTAACCGTTAGTGGTATCCGGATACCGCTAACGGTTAGCAAGCGCTATCGGATAGCAAGTGAGCGTGTTTCCATCATCAACTAATCGCGTTTACAATTTCCAGTTTCTTATTGGCCAGTGATTCGATCATCATATTCTTGGTATCCGGATCGGGATTTTCTCGTATGGATGCACAGCAGGTAACGGTTAGCAGGATCCGGATCCTGCTAACCGTTAGCAGCCGTGTGAGAACATAGCCAATAAGTCTTAATAAACAAATAGATAAATTAGGCTCTGTCCACACTATCAAAGTTATGTGACAAATTTGTGTGATGTGTCCATATATGGGCATCATGATGTCATATTACAACCAAATATGGGCATACCACAGTTATTTGTCACATGAATGTTGACAAGCTTAAGTAAAATATCACTTACAGAGTAGGCAGCTTTTCCACATTCAAGAGGTTCTGTGTTACCAGTGCCAGGGCAATAATAGCCTGCAGTGCAGCTAACACAATCAGTGCTAATTTCTCCATTCAGTTCATCTAGATAGGTACCAGCTGGACAAGGGCTCGGCGTAGATGAGCCCTCGGGACAGTAATAGCCTTTAGTGCACGGCTCGCATTGTTCCCATCTTGTGTTGCCCTCGTCGTTAGAGTATGAACCAGCTGCACATGGGTATTGTGTACTGTACTGTGTTCCTGCAAAAGGCAAATGTTTATACAATGCAATTTGTTCCATTTTTTTTTTGGAGAAGCCTGGGGTAGCCAACAAGACTTACTTCTTCATGTGATAACATTTCAGGTATTTCACTGCTTTATTATAATATTCCATTTATTTCTTTCTTTAAAAATTGTAACTTTTATAATAAGGGCAATATTGATGTACAGATGAAATTATCTATACATCTATAACCATTTTTGACACTTCGGAAAAAAAGTACCAAAACAGTAAACTAATTTTTCTGACCTGCTGGACAGTAGTGACCTGTGATGCATTTCAACACAGGCTCTGTTGAGCCTTCCAAGCAGTAATAGCCTCGAGGACATTCATAGCATTCTGTGACATCACCAAGGTTGGTCTTGTTGGTGTAGGATCCAGCCGGACATGGATATTGTGAACGATGTTGGGTGCCCGATGGACAGTAGTGGCCAGGGGCACACTCCTCTGGTGCCTGATTCACTCCACCAGTCCCTATGAATATAATATTTATAATAAATTATGGACATAATATCTTTATATAGTTACTAGGTCCCATGAGTTGATGTCAGCACTATTTTGTTAGCCAACTGTTATTGTTCTATACCAATTTAATATATGCACATTTTAAGCTCTTTACTTGTCATATAATGACTTTATTTACAACTCTATCATCTTCTTGACTATTACAATGTACCTAAGGGCAATAGGTCCGACTGCCCTGATTTTGTATACACGCAAAGGAACGTACTGTCACGAGTAGGGGGATACCCTATTAGAATTTGAATAGAGTTCACTCGAAATTCATCTTTTAAGGACACGCTCCTTTGTGGCAGTATTTCCTGAAATAGGATTACGTTCCAACAAAACTACAAGTCGGACCCTTTTGCAGTTTTATACTCTTTGAATGTACTCTCCAGGTTAACTAACAATTATAATGCACTACCCATGGAATTAACACATTAGTTAACCAGAATATTACTTTTAAAATTCAGGTGACCCAAAATTACTTAAAAAATCTTAATAAAATGTCACTAAAACAAGACAAATGTGGATTTATTCTATTTGTAGAGTTAATCTAGATAAATATATGCTTCTTGTTTTACACAATAATCTACTAAGAAATGCCTAAACCTAGTTACATTTGGTTTGTTCTTTATTTAATTAAAATATATACAGATGAACTTGCCTAAGTCAAATCCGAAATGGCATTGAACAATTATTTAAATTTGATACAATTTGACTTACAGGTCGTTAATCAATGGAAATCACAAAAATTTGTCATGTAAAATAAGATCGACTTAGAAACATTTGAGTTAGGCAAAGCCAACTTTGGCAAGTTTAAGTGTATAATATAAAAAATATATTACATAGTTTATTACATAATTTATAATACTGTAGTAATAATTTTATAGAAAATAAAATATAATTTATAATAATGTAGTAATAATTTTATAGAAAATGTATTATAATATATATAATAAAAAACATATTACTTATATCACACTATGTCATATATTAAATATAAGGCCAGCATACCTAAGAGACAGGCGAACTGTGCTGGACAAGGGTCACACTGGAAGGAAGCAGTAAGGTTGTGGTAGTCAGTATATGTGCCAGCGGGGCAAGGAAAGCTGACTGGATTATCAATGCCCGCTGGACAATAGTACCTAAAGGGGCAAAAATATGAATGAACAGTTTGTAAAAATTCTAGCATATCATTTAAAAAATTATTATATAAAAACCAATTTGTTTTCTAAATACTCATCATGGTTATTGTTTGTGCACAGATCTTTCACCTTCTTAAACTTTGGCACTGTATGTATTCATTTAATATTTTCGTCATCTGCCAAGCAATATGATTTTCTGTATTTTTATATGGACAAATAAAATTTCTTGAATCTTGAATATTAACTAACACCAACACAAAGTGTCAGTGACCTATGAATGTTTATAATTCCTGTCCTATGACCTATGAATACCAAGAACCTAAGACATATAAATGTTTATACTTAGAAAGCTACATTTACCAATTTCAGTAAAGCTACAATTATGTTCCTTGTTTGTTTTTGTGATACAATCAAACTTGACTTACCCTGGTTCACAAACAGAGTCAGGTTCCACAAGACCAACTTGCGTACACGCAAAGCCTGCAGTACAGTTGCGGCAATCACTATCAGCATCTTGGCCTGTGCTGGGGTTGTAGGTCCCTTGCAGGCAAGGCATAGGTGTATCTGTTCCGTTGGGACAGTAGTGGCCTGCTTGGCATTGTTTACAGTAATCTAACGAAGTAGCACCCTCTTCCTCAGTGAAAGTGCCGCCTGGACATGGGAAGACCACATAATCAATGGTCTTCCGTGGACAATAATGACCTCGAGGACAAAGAATTCCTTCTTCACTTCCTGCAAGGAAAAAATCATCATTAATAAGATATTTGAAAAAAGAAGATATACTTAATGAAAGAATTAGTATCATAATTACTATCTTTAATTATCCTCATCGCTATTACAGTCATCATCAACATTATCCCCAACCATCATCATCATCATCCTCAGCCATCATCATCTCCAATCATAAGCTAACAATCCTCAATATTTAAAATTGCAATCCTAAAAATCATTACAATTATTGTTGTCATTAATATTATCATCAACATTCTCATCACCATCATAATCATCAATCACTACCACCACTGTTAAAATCCACAATCATCACCATAATTATAGCCAGAATAATTACACACATACTACGCATCGTTGGTAAACACATGATGTTTATTCTCCATCACACTATCAGTACAGTTTCTAAGCAGTTTAAGTTGCCAGGTTATCACATGTTTTGTATCCTATAATAATAAACATCCTCATCATTGTCTTCATCATCCTTGTCATCACCATTAAACTTTTCATTTCATCATGTAGGCTTAAATTTAGTTAACTTTCAATAATGTTACTTGAATTTGAGATTTGAGCTTTACCAAGGGGACAGTAAAAGCCAGCTGGACAATCAATGCAATCATCCTCTCTAACAGCACCAAGATCATTATAGTATGTTCCCTCATCACAGCCATTGTCTTTTGATCCCAAAGTGCCCTCTGGACAGTAATGACCTCTAGGACAGATGTACTCAACACCTGGTGTACCCACAACTGGTTTAGCAGGACAGAAGTAGCCTAATAAGAAAATGAACATTGTTGTGAGTCGTTCATAGCATAAAGCTAGTAATACTTAATTGTTGAAGTCCTTTGACAAGACACTATAGAACCAAAAGGTCTACTACATAAAAACATGAGTACAGTATCTTTGAAACATGATACAAAGAAATCATTTTAAATAAGTTGACACACGACCTACCATTACAAACTATATTAGTTAGTATGTAGATCTATACAAAACTATTAAAAGTAAAGATCATATATCAATCCAATAACCATCAAAGTCAAATGCTTTGGGTATAAATTTTGTGGCAGATACCACTGTTAAAGTATATAAAGCTACATAAATAAAATGTGAGCTGTAGTGACAAAATGGGTCTTGTGGTACGTCAGGTCAATTTAATATACTGTATTCAAGAAAATATATCTGAAGTGGTATTTTGACAAAAATTGGGTTTCAATTTTACTGATACATTTCATAGTAGCAAAAGTTTTGACTAAGGTAATCATCATGTTTTTAAGGCACATTTTCTAAAGCTGTTTTTCAGAATTAGGAAAACCAACACAAAATTTATCAATTGTTTATCTTTACAGGCGATTTTTTCTTAAGTACGTTTTTAGACATCAGGGGCCGGATTTATCAAACTAGAAATCAGCTTAAATTCATCTTAAGTCCATTTTTTTGCTTAAGTCAAATTTATCCATATTGCTTAGCTTTAAAATTGCTTAAAATTAGAAAGTCGATCGTACGTTGGCGTCATCTAAGACGACTTTTAAGCCAAGATTTTGCTAAGATTGGGTAAAAAATCAGCTTAAGATATTTATTAGGGACATCTTAATTTTTCTGACTTAAGACATTTGCTAAGCTGGGATTGATAAATCCCGGGCCTGAACTTTAAAATGATCTTACTACTGTATAGTTTTACTCAACCTAGAAACAAGATTCAAAGACCAAAATAAAGCTTATAGTCATCTATCTAAATATATCAATACAATACCTATTTTTTTGTACCACAGGACTCATTTTGTCACGACAGCTCACAAATATGTAAATTGTATATAGTATACTATATTAAATATGAATACAAAAAAATATGTATTACCTTGAGGACATGGAGCACATCCTTCAGTGGAGCTTGTTGCCCCAGTCTTGTTACCATAAGTCCCTGCTTGGCATGCCTGGGGCGTGTGCCCATCCTCACAAAAGTAGCCTTGAGGACACACCCCTGATGTTGGCGACCTGCTGGTACTGCCTTCTGCACATGTGTAGCCTGGATCGCACTCTGAACATGCCACACTGGACTGATTGCTGTAAAACCCGGCGTCACAGATCACTGGTCCTACATCTTTTTGGTTACAGTAGTAACCACGAGGGCACGGTGTACATGAAGATTGACCACCTGTTTAAAAGAGAGCAATTAAATCAATGCATCATGGAGTTTGTCTGTGATTTGGTAGTGCCCACCTTAACTCCAATATTCCTGGGTTCAATTCAGGTGAGAGTCATCACAACAAAAAAAATCTGATTAAAGCACTCTGGTTTACATTAATATTTGTTGTCAATGAAGGCTATAAAAATGAACCAGATGAATAAGCCCATAGATTTTGATGTAGAGCATCACGGGTCAAGGGTCACAAATGTACAGCTTCACTGGATGGATCATGCTCATTATGGTGCAACAAAAATGTCTCAATGAGGTACGATCCAAGCTTTTGCTTTAGAGATAATATTACCCACAATATCAAATATGATACTCATTTGTGTGCAGTTTGACATACATGCCATTGTGTTCCTTAAATAAACTTACCTAAACTATAGTAACCATCAGCACAAGCTTGACCGGTCTGGTTGGTCAGTGGACATTCTTCTCCTGCAGGGCACTTAGTGCATATCTAGAGCAAAATTACATGGTTTGTTAACACAAGATAGGTTTCCCTACTCTCCCAACACATCAGGTTTTTTTTTCAGAATTATTTACGTTGTGTATCGCAAATATATAATAACAATTATAATAAATATGATAATCATAATAATAATAATTTATTCATTTATATTGCACAAATTCCATTAAAATATGTTCAAATGCGCATGTATACTATCAATAACATTTAGAAACTTACTATTGACTCAGGTTCGGCATAAGAACCAGGATAGCATGAGATTTGGAAGCTGCTGTATATAGATGGACAAGCATAGCCCCCTGGACAGCTGGTACACTCACGTTGACCACCAATGCTGTATGTACCTGATGCACAAAGGGTTTGTGTTGCAGAAGAATTACTTGGACATTCATAGCCTGGTGGACACCTTGTACACACCTGGAATAAAAACCACACTTAGCGTTAGAGCTGGACATCACAGCCATGGATTAGGAGATATGATAATACCTTAAAATCTCGAAATTGAAGCCCTGGGCTTCATTATTTTGCGAACTTCGGGTGTGCTTCTTTTCAATATCGGCTTCTTTTTGAGGCTAGAGGGGGGGGGGGCTTCTTTTAAAAATGAATGCTGTACATTTTGTGAATTTGTACTATAAAACAATAAATAAGGCCACTGTAACATCAATCTGTATCATGGAGTGTATTTAACTGGCATTAAATCACCTAAACTACTGTATAAACCAAGCTTGTTTTTAATTAATTAATTTTTTTTTTTTGGAATTCATGTACAGTGTACTGTACTCTCTCGAAAAAAAAAGCCTATTCTTTCTTGAAAAGAAGCCCATGGGCTTCTTTTCGAGATGGGCTTCTTTTCGAGGCAAATTTTGCAAACTAAGGAGGGGGCTTCAATTCGAGGTTTTACGGTAATACAATATTTTGTATTATAACACACCTAAACAGATCCCAGTCATTTGACTGGTCAATTTTGTACCACATGACATTAGTTATTTTGTCCATTTCATTGCTCATCATTTTTTTCCATCCGAATCGTCCATTGCACATTGCCTATGGATACGAAATGATTTCGACCTAATACAACCTTTTAATTGGTTAAAATAATGCGGGACTGACTTTTTCCGGGAGGGTTAAGTCTATGAAATGATGACATGCCATCTATAACCTTTCTCAGGCCTACTTCTTGCTGAACTTGTCTTAGCGGTGTGCAATGTATCAGAGATTTTGTTTACTGTAAACAGTTGTAAAGTATTTTAATTGCATGGATAATACCTCAAAAACTAGCTCAAACTTCTGTGTGGAATTTGGCTCTTATTTTCAAAAATGTGCTGACGGATTTCTAGTCTAGCCCTAGGTTTTGTGCAGAGGATAGGCTTAGGCCAGGTAGGCCTAGGCTAGCTAGGGGTAAAAGGGGGTAAAAACTTGTATGATATTGGACTATTTTTTTTGTTTCAACTAGAATTTGCATGCCTCCAACATTTCAGGTTGGCCTATATACTACACTTACAGATGTTTGAAAAAGGCAATTTTTTCAAGTATTAACCATAAGATTTGAGCCCTTTGGTTACAATTTTACTTACTTACATTCTTTGGCTTTATGAGACAGCATGGTTATTAGGATTTACATTTCAGTCGGTCTTTATTATTTATTATTAGTTTTTGAGAAAAATATCTGTTGCAAGATGAAGCATGATAAAGACCAATTGTGATATTAATATTAACAATAACAAATATAATTAAAAATAATAAAATATTGGTACCGTCTGTGAGCCGACAGAGTAGGTGCCAGCGATGCATTCAACTTTGGTATCACTGTCGGTGCTAGGACAAGCAAAACCCGCTGGACAATCAGAACAGGCAGTGGCATTGCCAATAGAGTAAGTACCCTACAAATAAAATATAATCCACATGACATTAATATAGAAATAACAACAAACAACAAAGTTCAAAAATAATTTTAAAAAGCACTAATAATTATAATTTAATTAAACAGTAAATTTGTTTACCGATATACACTGCGCATTAGCTGAGCCATCTGTTGAAGGACACTCCCATCCATTAGGACATGTCTGGCATCGGGAATAAGCCGTGTAGGAATAAGTACCGGATGGGCAGTTTGCGATATTACTGTCACTGTCCGTATCGGGACAGTACTTGCCCGGCTCACAAGCACTGCAAAATGACTGCTTTCCAACTGAATAAGTCCCTTTAATAAATATGACATGAAAAATACTTATATTAGTTTTACTGTATTGATTTTAACATGAAATCACTTTATGATTATCATTATATTCTTGGACCAAATTAAAAAAAAACATAGAAACCTCTTTAAATAAAGTACAAAAATTCAATTAATACAAACACAAAATATATAGAAATATTTATCCATCAAAAAGATACAAAGAGCAGGGTTATACTATATAGCGCCAGATTATAAAACGAATAGGAAGTTAAAAAATAAAAGCTGATGGGATCCCACCTGGTAAACATTGAAACATTGCGGTTGGATCTGTCGTTGATGGGCATGCAAATCCAGCAGAACATTCTGTACAGTTTGTTTGCGATCCAGTGGAATACGAACCAGCTGCACAAGCTTTTGGTGCACTATCCGATGACGGGCATTCATAACCTGCTGGACATGCAACACACTCTGTGTATTTATCCAAACTGTACGTCCCTGTTCCACATGCTTTTGGTGGTAAACTACAAAGATTGAGTAAAAACATTATTTAAGTCTTACAGTGCAAATCACCTTAAATTAATTCTGATTTTGCATAATAAAACTAAATTTTTGACTAAAATAAAAGTATTCTGCCTAAAAATTGGTTTTATCCATTAATTAATTCAGTTATAACAGTATATAGCAGATAGACACCACATTCAATATTTATACATCACAATCAGGTCAGGCCGTTAACGATTGTTTGCTTGATCCACGACCCCCCGTTGATCTTACAATGCATTTGGTACGTTAGTATAATTATTAGTAGAATACAATTGAACATTAATGCAGGGGTGCTGCTATAATTTCTTTAGTTATTTGATTTATCAACTTAAGCTGTTATTTTTACTACTGTTTACATCTCAAATGTATTTCATACTGCATTAATGGAACTGTGTTATTGGCAACACAATTATGTAACATATACCTTTGATATTGACAAGAGAATCCCGGTGAACAGTCTGTACATTCAGTTTGTGATTTGTTTCCATTGGTGTGTTGACCTGGTTGGCAATCTACAGGCTGCTGGTCAGTGTACTGACAGGCTTGACCGGCACTGCATTCAGTGCAGTCTGAATCACCAAGCAGGCTATAGGTACCTGCTTCACAAGGTATGGCAGCGCTGCTATTGCAATATGAGCCAGCGGGACAAGCAAAGCACAAGACATCACCCTATAGAGAAAAACACAATCATCAAGGCTACTCATTGCATTGTAATTAAGACTTTTTTATATCTGTATTTGAAATGTTTTGAAAGTGGGACTCTTCATGTCAGTATTGCTGTTTGAGCCACCCTCTCAAATGCTGGCATTAAATATTAATAAAAGTTATATTCATATAATTTTAATATTATGACCTGTAAGATGACAATGTAATATATAAAATAATGACAATTGTCTAGAAACATAAATAATATTAATAACTAAGAACTGTGAAAGGAAAATGAAGATGATAACATGGTTTATGGTGTTCATATGGGCTCTGAGATGGACAATTCCATTATTATTTAGGTAAGTACTTGTATGAGAATTCTGCCATTTATTGGTTTATCCAAGTAAGGAAGTATTCCCAGAACAGACAATTATAAATAGTAAGGGCTAAAAAAAAACCAAACATGCTTATGTAAACCACACTGAATTGAACACATGTTAATCTAAAAATGCACTATATAAATAAATATTATTATTATATTTGGACTGCACTATACATACTTCACCACTGTATGTTCCGTCTGCACAATTAGAAGGAGTGTCTCCAGGATTCAAACATGACTGACCAACAGGACACACAGCACATACTTTGGCGCGATCACTTGAGTAGCTTCCTACAGGACATTGTTGTGGGGCAACAGATGGGTCATCACAATAGAAACCCGCCGGACAATCAGTACAAATAATCTAAAAGAAAGCACATGTGCATATGTGTGAAGCTATTTTTGTGAACTACTTGTTAACAGGTTGAATAATTCATAAAAAAAAATATAATTATCAAAATAACTAAATATTATATATTTATTATACTTTAGTAGATTTACCTCTCCAGATCCTGAATATGTTCCATTTGCACAGAGAACAGGTACCTCACTTGCATCTGGACAGGTGAATCCAGGTGGACATGCAACACAAGTGGAAGACAGCTCAAAGCTGTAAGTACCTGGTTTAAAATGATTTTAAAATATTTATAGTCTGATGATTGCAAAGTATGTCTTATTGATTGAAGGTTTGCATGGTGAAGTAATAATATATGAAATGGTTGCAGTACACATGTTTTTGTTGAGAAAGGTATCTGTCTCTTATACACATCTAGATGTGTATAAGAGACAGAGGTATGGCAGCGCTGCTATTGCAATATGAGCCAGCGGGACAAGCAAAGCACAAGACATCACCCTATAGAGAAAAACACAATCATCAAGGCTACTCATTGCATTGTAATTAAGACTTTTTTATATCTGTATTTGAAATGTTTTGAAAGTGGGACTCTTCATGTCAGTACCCCTGTTGAGATTTTAGCTTACCAAGGGGACATGGTGAACATATACCAGCTCCTTCTGCTGCATAGGTTCCTGGTGTACAGTTGCGTGGTGAAATCCTTGCAGAGCCGTCCAGACATTCATGTCCAGATGGGCACAGTGAGCACGATCCAGAGCCTGCTGTGCTCCACTGACCTTCAGGACAAATAGTACAGACCTGCTGACCAGCCACACTATAGTAGCCTTCGTCGCAGTCACCTGGTGTCTGTGTCACATTTAAGCACTGCTTTCCAGCGGGACAGAGGGTGCAACTAATCTGACCGAGTGTGTCCTGGTAGGTTCCGGCAGGACACTCCTGTGGTGCTCCGAGAGGTGTTGGACACATGAATCCAATGGGACACAACACACAAGCTGTTCCATTTGAATATTCACCATACTATGGAAATGTGAAAATTAAAAAAAAAAAAATACTAAATTTATCTATATTATTAAAGAGTAATTTTTGTTTTAACCTAATTTCTTTTGATTTTCTTTTTTTAGAATATACGATGCTTGCACCCCCAAAACTAGTGTACTGTCGCTAAATGACAAACTGAGTAATTAACACAATAATGTGGCAGTATTGTATACTTAAGTACAGAGAGTGTGTTACACTTTTACTCATCCCTTTGGCAGTAGTAAGTCGATTCCAGTAAACGACCAATCATTTTAAAGCTTATAATGTGAAGAATATGAATATATTAAAAAAACGTAAATTTTATTTTTTTAGTCCATGATACTGGTTTTGGAATGGCAAGCACCATATACAGTATTCTCTTTTTCCTCTTCTACTTTTCCCTCAGGATTTTTTGTGCAAAGAATCTCTCATATCAAATAACAAAAAGGATGATGACTTACGTTACATGTTGATGGTGCTGCAGATGGATCACCACAAACTTGGCCTGTTGGACATTGGTAACACTCACGAGTCCCACCAGTTGAATACTTTGAAAGTGAGAAAGAGAAGCACATAAATGAGCTGGTACATGCAGAAGTCAAAATGGAGAAATTTCAAAGTTATGATCCATCAGTAAGCCAACAAATAATATTAATGCCTGTTTCAAAATTGTTGGATTTAAAAATAAAACAATTAAAATTATGCTGACTTACAAATCCTGTATCACACACTTCTGGATCTTCATCTCTGTTGGGACACTTGAAGCCTGATGGACAACGAGTACAAGAATCGGATCCCTCAGACGTTGTGTAATAGCCTGGAGAGCACTGTCAATGCAAACAAAATTAAATATTTTTGATATTATGATATTATGGCTGTACCTTGCTGAGCCCCTGCCTTAACTGCTCGGCCATTCAACTCGCGCTACAGCTCTAACAAAATTATCATGATTACTTACAGCAGTGCATTGCTCTAAGCCAGTAGAGTCTCCATAGTAACCCGCTGCGCACGGAGATGGTTTCTGTGTCACATCATCGCAGTGATGACCTAGAAAAAAATTATGGCTCTAAATTAACACAAAATGTTAAATTTCATAAAACAAAAATTAATGCTCTGAATTACAAACAAACACAAGTACTTTCCCCTGTCAGTTAGGACAAAAGACTTAACCATGGTCAATGTAAAGCACTGCATATTTAGCCAGTAGAAAGCATGCCTGTTCATTTACATAGTATTTTGTGATGATTAGTGAGGGTCCACACCAACCCTAGTTAAGGATAGGCAGTAATAGCTAAAGAGAATATAAACATTTAGGATACCATAAACAGATGTGATTTTAATCCCCAAGCAAAGGTTCCATTCAAAGATGACATACCTATTGGACACACAGTACAATTGGTGTTTCCTGTAGAATTTGCATACCAACCAGCAGGACAAGATGTTGCCATACCAGTAGGGGGGTTAGGACAGAAGGTACCAGCTGGACAGGGTTCACATGTTGTGCTCCGAGTTGGTGAGTATTCACCAGCATTGCAAATGACAGGCTCAGAATCAGTAGTTGCACACCTGATAAAATAAATTAGTCAAAACAGAATTACATCAGTATTAACTTCTTTTATACATGAAGAAATATTCACAACTTGTGTATTACCACAACTAAATGACTACTTCAAAATGCGTTTCTCAATCAAATTTCTGTTTTTGGAAGCAGTTTGACGCAGCGGGAACGGTTTGGTTTCCCAACCTCGAGGTCGGGTTTCAACCCCTCACTCTGCATTTCTCTTGTGTCCTTGAGCAAGACACTTTATCTGCATTGCTTCTCTCCACCCAGGAGGATAAATGGGTACCTGGTGAGGTTTCCTGTTCCTGCGCTGATTACCAGCAGCAACGCTTAGCATGTGGACCAAATGACCAGGGAAAAGAACTGCTCATTATAACTGCAATGAAGAGGTGCATTATAAATGCCCATAGCAGTAGCACTGCTAAATAAAGGAGGTTGAAAAAATGACTTACTGTACAGCTCATATGTAAAGATGTACCAAATTTCTTTTACTTATCACTACCATTCTACAGCTCAAATCCTAAACTCTACTCAGCAAATGCATCATTCAAAAGCTTCACTCAACAACCCAACTTAACAGCTCAAATCCACAGATCTACTCAACAGCTTTATACCTAAATTCCTTTATACAACTACCAGTACTTAATTTTCCACTCAAGAATTCTAATCCACCTAATTTGTTATTCACTTACATATACCCAGCGGTGCATTCTGTACAGCTTGTGTTGCCTTGAAGTGAGTAGTAACCTGTTAAGCATGGTACAGGTGTTGATTCACGGTCAATGCACTCATACCCAGCTGGACACGGGGTACATGACACAGCACTTGTCTCATTCGCAAAACTACCATCTTCACAACTGTTTTCAAGATTTAGAAAATAAGTGAATTCAGTATATGGCATGATTGGTAATATCAAACAAATATGCAAATAAGTTTACAATTGATTTGATATATGTTTAAGACAACATATGTTTACAACACACATTTAAAACAAAACATGTTTAAACACAACAAATAATCATAAGTCATAGGTTTAGCCTTTAAGTTGCAAGTGAATAATATAAAAAAAAAAACTGAACCTGAAATTATTAGGACAAGACATGTTTAAGACAACACATGTTTTATTTAACACGATTTTTAATGCAACAAAAAATAACACAACATATGTTTAGGACAGCATGCACTCACAGCAGCAAATGTTGAAGACAACACAGTACATTTAAGACACGACAGTCAAGGTCAACACATTTTTTAGGACAAGACTTTTTCAATAAGACAACACAAGTTTAAAGACAACATGTTAAGACAATACGTTACATACCTTATCTGTTCAGATAGTCCATCCACTGGAACATAAAAACCCACATCACTTGCAGAGCAGGCAGTGCTGCCATTGATAGAGTAGGAACCAGCAAGACACTGTACTGGTGCTATGGTGTTGTTGCTGCACTCGTAGCCCCCAGGGCAGAGGATACACGATGAAGCACTTCCCAGAGAGTAATAGCCATCAATGCATGGTACTGGAACTAGTGGAGAGATGTCACAATTTAATAGTTTAATTACAGTTACATACTTTGTATTGAAATAAATTGGGCTCATTTCAGCATTTTACATAGCGTATTCAATCAATCAATCGCTGGTATTTATATTGCACCAAATCCAAACGATTTTCTGCTCAGTGTCACATCCATGAAAATCGAAAAAGCCTGTAGTGCCTTAAAATGGTCCAATTTATACACAGTTAAAAGGGGAGAAAATAGAAACAAATTTTCAAACTCAAAAAGAAATCTTCAGGAGTGATTAAAATTGAGGGAAGTTTGTAGAATAATGGAAAGATTGTGGTAGATTATTCTAGAACTCTGGTGCTTGTGTAAAGATGCCCTTAAGCCTGTTTTCTAGTAGGTGAATAAAAAGCGTTAGTTCATGTGCATGCGCATTCGCATTTCTATCGGAGTTTTTCGTTTCAGTGAAATCAATAGTTTGAACAGTTTTTATTTAATTTAATAAATATGCCTAGTGAAAAACAGGCTTTAGCAACAGGTTTCAGATTACATAGCTACTATGTAAATACATCCCTACTGACATGATGCCAATTATTGCTCAAGAATCAAATTCAGGTATATTAACTCTGTTTTCTTTCTTTGATGTCATACTAGCATAACACTATTAATGCTTTATTTGTCATGATAAAGATTTTATTATAAGCTAATGTAAACTCCGTTTGCACTGCTATGTTAGTAACTGTCTGATAAACCTAGAATGAATGCATTTTAAAAATTATACTGTATTTAATGAAAATGATATTAATTATATGGAACAAATCATTTACTCAAATTCTGATCAGATTCTTACCTGTGGTAGGGTCCATACAGGATGAGCCTGCAGGACAAGCTGTGCAGGAGGATTCTTGCCCTGTACTATCAGCATAAGACCCCTCAGGGCATGGGCTACAGAAAGTTGCCCCAGCCATACTACAAATACAATTTAAGAACATTATTATTGTGATGAGTGAATTTTACACAGTGTGTTCAATCAATATTGAAAAAAAAAGACTGAATAAGTGGTAAGCTTCAATTCATCTGTAACACACAGCAACACAAATGAAACAAGGAACAAGCTGGTTCTTTATATCTGTCTCTTATACACATCTAGATTATCATTGTTTTCACTGTCATAACTTTAAAATTCATTATTTCTGTATATATTATCATTACCATTAATACAAATACATCACACAAATCAGAAGTAATGCCTATAAGAATCTGGCTTAAATCAGTTTACCCAGGTAAGTATTCACAAAATAGACACAGAGAATATTAATAGACATTTTACATTAAATCATTCAAGAAAATATCTGATGTATATCCCAAAAAACATTACCTGAATGTTCCTGGCAGGCATAGCACAGGGTCTGCCATGGTGTTCTCACAATAAAATCCACTTGGACAAGTCTCACAGTCAGTTAAACCTATTATTATTAAAAATATCAATAAATTATTTATGCTTTCTACAAATAATTACAAATCCAGAAAAATAAATATAATAAATATCATTATGCTTAAAAAAGAGAAATTTGTAGAAGAATTGTAGAAAATTACTAATGAACACGACAAAAGCAATTCAGAAAATATCTAAACTTATAAACCCACCTGTGCTATTAGCATACTCCCCAGCAAGACAGGTGGAGCAGTTTGTTGCACCTGGTTTACTATAGCTGCCACGAATACAAATGATGGGGGTAAGGTGTGGTGATGGACACTTCCATCCAGCTTCACATTCAGTACATTCAGTGGATCCAGTATTATTGGCATAATATCCTAAAGAATTAAAATTGGAAGAATTGTCTTAAGGTATTAAAATTGCCGCATAGATTGGATCTCTTGTAAGTTTATCAATGTTCAGTGGTACTTAGTTCAAACCTTAAATAAAATTAATGAATGAATGTTGCCTTTTGTGTCTTTTATGAATGTTATATATTATGATACAAGATAATGTAGTGAATATATAAGCAACCATGTTCAGGGTACAACAGACACTGTATGATTGACCTATCACCTTCTTGACACTGTAGTGGACTGCTCATACGCTCATATGGACACTGGAAGCCGGCCTCACAAATCTCACAGATATCACTTGCATTGTACGCATAAGTTCCTGACTGACATTCCAGTGGGGCAGAAGCGCCTGGGCACTCAAATCCCCCTGGGCAAGGGAGACAACTTGATGATGCACTGTAGCTATAGTAGCCCGGCTGACAAGGTGTTGAACTTGTGAGGGAGCACTCGTAACCTTCTTCACAGCTGTAGCAATCACTGAGGCCAGTTTCATTGGAAAAATGACCTATAAAAACACAATATATCCATGACTCATTAATTAAAATCTAATGTAAGTGTGTTCAAATAATAAAATTTAATTTTAACTTTTATAAAAAAAAAATGCTTAAATTATTCCCATTAAAAAAAACCCCTCACATATAGCATACAAATATTTATATACATTATACAAATTGATTAGAAAACCTTGGAATATCCCATATCTTTTTCTATTAAAACAAGTACAGTAGTGCATACAGTATATGACCACTGCTTTTTAATAATCCTTATAAAGATCAGATAGCATATCAAGAAATAAGTAATGAGAATATGTCAGAGTCCCAACCAATCACATCGTAATAGATCAAGATTTTTCAAAAGGTATGCAGAGGGTAGAAAGTCTATTATGGTTTTACCAAAAATAATGACAGAACAGACAAAATTTGAAACTTAAAAATACATTGCAGTCAATAACATTCGTCAAATTAAATGAACTGAAATGAACCTTAACACATTCTATTTTACAGAAAAACTCTATTACCACCAAGAATATCTGTGCAAGCGATGTATACTCAAAAAGGGAAAAAAGGTATATGAAATGTAAAAAATTATGGAAGAAAGGAAATGGAATGAATTAATAAAGGGTGATTAACTGTGGAAAAATACTAGTATTAATGAAAACTAGTTAATTTACCATATTATTCTACACATCTGCAATTGACAGTTCATCCATGGAGGAATTACCCATGGTTCATCCAACTTTATTTCCTCCATAAATTGTTGCACAAAAACATGCTCCTGAGTTACTTAAACTGTTTATCTGATTTGTGATCCACCCTTCCCCAGCACCAATCATGATTATCCTTTGATAACACATTTGTTTACACCAGCAACTGTTAATCCCCTCATCTGCATATTTTAGCATTTTTAATAATTACACTCCCATGGTTTTTTTTTAATATTGAAGATAAAAAGGATGAAATGTTATGAAATATTATGTTTCTTAAAGTTTGTTTATTCTGTAAAAAAATGCATTTTATCACACAGAATTGTTCAAACTGGGAGGTTGGGGTTAGAATACCAGTACTACTACATAAATTTTAAATGTGAATTTCAGTTTGTTTTCTTTAAACTGTTTCCTCATTTTAATTATTAATAACATTTAATAATGACAAGATTAATAACATAAAAACAGATTCTGATTATATTTCTTGGAGTTTGTTTATTTTGTTTAAAAAAGGCACTTTACGCACAGAATGCTTCAATCTGTGATGATGGGGGTTAGAATACAAGAAGGTTACTAGTCCTTTGACTTCAGTTGGCATTTTTTAAAACTTGTTTCCTCATTTTAAATATTAATAAAATTAAATTTAATAATGAAAAGATTAATAACATAAATAATAGATTCTCATTAAGATGAGATAATTACCTTCTTCACAGATAAGAGGTTCTGTCAGACCTGCAGTTGGACATTCGTATCCCACTTCACATTGCTTGCAACTCTCACTCCCATTGATGGCGTAATGACCAGCTGTACATATTTCAAGCCCAGCACCACCCCCTGAACATGAATAACCACCAAGGCATGGCATACATTCTGTTGCACCAGCATAACTATAGTAACCAGCCTCACAAGCTGTCTGATTGGTTAGTGAACAATAATAGCCTTCATCACATTCGGTACATGTTGTTGCCCCGGAATCTGAATACCAGCCTAAAATACATATTCACATTACAAATATTATAAATAAGAATCTGACTACAGGACATACTACATTAAAATTACTACAAATTTAAATCTATTGTGATGCACCCAAACAAATTCTAAAAATTAAATTACGACTTGGAATTGCTTATTTAAAGAACCACATAATGGTTTTAACTTTCTGTATATTACATAACAAAACAAAATTAGTTTTTGATGATTTTCTGTATATATTTAACTACCAAAAGTCCTTTAATTGTTTGACAGAAATCAAAGGGTATATTTTTCGGTGAATTTACAAATTTATAATATAATTTTACAAGATAATATTGCATTGTAGATGAAACATTTAATTATCATCATTTTCTGATATAACTACACAAATTGCTCGAAAACTTTATAATAATCATTTTTGTTGCTGTAAGTGTGTTTCAATTATACATAAATATTTTAGAAAATCAAATAAACAAAATATAATTATCAAAGAAAAGATTCATAAATATTGATATACAAATTTCAATACAACAAATAGATCAATTTACAACATAATACTGTATGGGAAGTTCTGTATACATAAATGCCGCAACCATATAATAACAGAATATTTACAATGCAAAGAAAATTGAAGTAAGCAAAAAATGACAAGTTAGCAGCATATAAATGACATAGCTGAATTTTGTATAAAATAAAATGGAATTAAACAATTAAAATCATACTAGGAACAATTAAAACAACAAAAAATCTGAAAAGTACAGTAATGTAAAAAAGATTATTATGCAAATAAAATTTAGGGAAGCAAACATGATAAGTTAGCAGCATATAAATGACAGTTGAAACTTGTATTAAAAATTAAACTCTAAAAATCCTATTAAACAATTAAAATCATCAAAAAATCTAAAAGTAATGTAAAAATGATTATTATAAAAATTGTTAAAATAAATGCAAATGAAATAATGTAGCATACACAAAATTTGTTTTTGTTTGATCTGAAAAAAAATTTAAAAAATGTATACTGATAAAATAGTAGCTCACAATAACAAAATTCACAATGGGCACTAGGCTTTGCTGGGTGAACTGATCATAAACAATTGAAAGAACTTTGGGAGGGCATCACATGAAAATATTATTACAAAACAAATGGCGACAATGCACAATTGTGACGCTGAGGAAAAAATTGAATTATGCAAGTTGTGTTGAAAAAATATTTAGCACAAATTATATGAAAGTACACTGGGACAAAACACAATTGTGAAAGCACATAGACACATGCAGTGGCATGGATACTTTGTCGCATGAAAATCACCTTCAGAACATAATTGAGGTTGCGATAATAATCCAGTAGGGCACTCATATCCAGCATCACATTCACTACAAGATGAGCTGCCATTCGGAGCATAAAAGCCTGTTGTGCATTTGATAGGCGTTACTCCACCTGGGCACTCATAGCCACCGGGACAAGTGGAACATGATCTTGAAGCAGCGTAGCTATACTGTCTCGGAGGACAGCTCATTTCAGTAGTAGGAGTGCAAAATGATCCTGCACTGCATTCATAACATATGTTTAAGCCAGTGTCATTAGCAAACCAACCTATTATTGAAAATTAAAGTGATAAAGAAAATTATGTTTTGAAATTTATAAATATAATTATATTCATGGTAAATTAAATCTTCAGTTAAGAATATTTTTAAGTTCTTTGTGAAAAGAAAATGAACTATAAGATGGCTTGCATATGTCTATGTTTTTTAAATGCTATAGAGTAAGTTTGACACTTCTAGGGTTCAAATATTAATTACCGTTTTATGGATTACATGTTGTGAATATTATTGTCATGAAAATGTTAGTGATGACTTTATTCACCTTCTGGGCAGGGTGAAGGCTCCATCATGCCTGGTATGGGGCACTCATGACCAATGTCACATGATGTGCATGAGCTGTCTCTTATACACATCTAGATGTGTATAAGAGACAGGAATATGTCAGAGTCCCAACCAATCACATCGTAATAGATCAAGATTTTTCAAAAGGTATGCAGAGGGTAGAAAGTCTATTATGGTTTTACCAAAAATAATGACAGAACAGACAAAATTTGAAACTTAAAAATACATTGCAGTCAATAACATTCGTCAAATTAAATGAACTGAAATGAACCTTAACACATTCTATTTTACAGAAAAACTCTATTACCACCAAGAATATCTGTGCAAGCGATGTATACTCAAAAAGGGAAAAAAGGTATATGAAATGTAAAAAATTATGGAAGAAAGGAAATGGAATGAATTAATAAAGGGTGATTAACTGTGGAAAAATACTAGTATTTCGCATTCACTGCAAGATGAGCTGCCATTTGGAGCATAAAAGCCTGCAGTGCATTTGATAGGAATTACTCCCCCTGGGCACTCATAGCCACCGGGACAAGTGGAACATGATCTTGAAGCAGCGTAGCTATACTGTCTCGGAGGACAGCTCATTTCAGCAGTAGGGGTGCAAAATGATCCTGCACTGCATTCATAACATATGTTTAAGCCAGTGTCATTTGCAAACCAACCTATTATTGAAAATTAAAGTGATAAAGAAAATTATGTTTTGAAATTTATAAATATAATTATATTCAGGGTAAATCAAATCTTCAGTTAAGAATATTTTTAAGTTCTTTGTGAACAGAATTTGAACTATAAGATGGCTTGCATATGTCTATGTTTTTTAAATGCTATAGAGTAAGTTTGACACTTCTAGGGTTCAAAATATTAATTACCGTTTTATGGATTATATGTTGTGAATATTATTGTCATGAAAATGTTAGTGATCACTTTATTCACCTTCTGGGCAGGGTGAAGGCTCCATCATGCCTGGTATGGGGCACTCATGACCTATGTCACATGGTGTGCATGAGTGACTTGCATTTCTTGAGTAAGTTCCTTCGCCACACATTATTAAATCTACCCCACCACCACCTGCACATGCATATCCACCTGGACAAGCATCGCATTCTGTTGCCCCGGCAATGCTATAGTAACCAGCGTCACAAGCTGTTTGATTGGTCAGTGAACAGTAATAACCTGCATTACATTCTATGCACTCACTGGCCCCTGAATCTGAATACCAACCTAATGTGCGGTATGAATACATAAAACATTTAAACTACCACATTTCTAAAAGAATTTTTAAGTACAGCAAAGGTGATTAAATGACAATATCAAAATATAGAAAATGACACATTGTTGCTTTTGCATGAATTAATAAGCAGATGCATAGTGGCTTTCTTTTGTTATAAGTATGTACATAAGCAAGGAGGAAAAAAAAAAAAAAACCAATTAAAATCACCTTCAGAACATGGTGCTGGTTCTGATAATGCTGAAGTAGGGCACATAAAACCAGCATCACATTCACTGCAAGATGAGCTGCCATTTGGAGCATAAAAGCCTGCAGTGCATTTGATAGGAATTACTCCCCCTGGGCACTCATAGCCACCGGGACAAGTGGAACATGATCTTGAAGCAGCGTAGCTATACTGTCTCGGAGGACAGCTCATTTCAGCAGTAGGGGTGCAAAATGATCCTGCATTGCATTCATAGCATATGTTTAAGCCAGTGTCATTAGCAAACCAACCTATTATTGAAAATTAAAGTGATAAAGAAAATTATGTTTTGAAATTTATAAATATAATTATATTCAGGGTAAATCAAATCTTCAGTTAAGAATATTTTTAAGTTCTTTGTGATCAGAAAATGAACTATAAGATGGCTTGCATATGTCTATGTTTTTTTAATGCTATAGAGTAAGTTTGACACTTCTAGTGTTCAAATATTAATTACCGTTTTATGGATTACATGTTGTGAATATTATTGTCATGAAAATGTTAGTGATGACTTTATTCACCTTCTGGGCAGGGTGAAGGCTCCATCATGCCTGGTATGGGGCACTCATGACCTATGTCACATGGTGTGCATGAGTGACTTGCATTTCTCGAGTAAGTTCCTTTGCCACACATTATTAGATCTACCCCACCACCACCTGCACATGCATATCCACCTGGACAAGCATCGCATTCTGTTGCCCCGGCAATGCTATAGTAACCAGCGTCACAAGCTGTTTGATTGGTCAGTGAACAGTAATAACCTGCATTACATTCTATGCACTCACTGGCCCCTGAATCTGAATACCAACCTAATGTGCAGTATGAATACATAAAACATTTAAACTACCATGTTTCTCAAAGCAATTTTTAAGTACAGCAAAGGTGATTAAATGACAATATCAAAATATAGAAAATGACATGTTGTTGCTTTTGCATGAATTAATAAGCAGATGCATAGTGGCTTTTCTTTGTTATAAGTATACATAAGCAAGGAGCAAAAAAACCAATTAAAATCACCTTCAGAACATGGCGCTGGTTCTGACAATGCTGAAGTAGGGCACATAAAACCAGCATCGCATTCACTGCAAGATGAGCTGCCATTTGGAGCATAAAAGCCTGCAGTGCATTTGATAGGAATTACTCCCCCTGGGCACTCATAGCCACCGGGACAAGTGGAACATGATCTTGAAGCAGCGTAGCTATACTGTCTCGGAGGACAGCTCATTTCAGTAGTAGGGGTGCAAAATGATCCTGCACTGCATTCATAGCACATGTTTAAGCCAGTGTCATTTGCAAACCATCCTAAATTTATAACAGAAAGGTCAATAAATAAAAGTTTCTTTCATTAAAATGCGTTATATTTATCTAAAATTTTAAGTGAGGGTGAAATCAAAAACATGTTCCTGCAAACTGATAGGTAGATACTCAATATGAATTCAGTTAATGCAATATTAGTCTATTTGGTAATTAATAAAATTAAAAAACTTACTTAAAAGCAATTGCAGTATACAGTAGTAGTATATAAAGCATAATACTTTGAAGAACAATAAAGTCAAGAGCAATTTATTCACCTTCTGGGCAGGGTGAAGGCTCCATCATGCCTGGTATAGGGCACTCATGACCAATGTCACATGATGTGCATGAGTGACTTGCATTTCTTGAGTAAGTTCCTTCATCGCAAATTCTTAAATCTGTCCCACCACCTGCACATGCATATCCACCTGGACATGCATCGCATTCTGTTGCCCCGGCAATACTATAGTAACCAGCGTCACAAGCTGTTTGATTGGTCAGCGAACAATAATAACCTTCAGTGCATTGTGTGCACCCAGTGGCCCCTGAATCTGAATACCAGCCTATGTATACCACATAACAGTAATATATAAAGCAGATGCTAAGCATAAAATATATATATACTGTAAAAACAGAACCTGATGAATAAAAAATGATATTAGCAGAATACATCCAGAAGATGTAATCTTTCCTTTTGATCTTCGAATGGCTAGAAATTTCAACCAAAACTTTTCTGCCACTGGTAGAGAAAGATGATGTTAGAAGCCTGTAAAAAAGGTCAGATTTCTACAAAAATCTAAAATGCATGTTAAGTATTAATTTTCATAATGAACTAATGATAATAAAAATAATTATTATAATATTATAATAATACTAAATATTAATAATAATAAAAATGTGTTTACCTGATTGGCACTCTATTGGCAATGCCATTAGATCAACTGGACATTCATATCCAGCTTCACAAGTGCTACAGGCATCACTTCCATTGATTGCATAAGTTCCAGCTGAACAGGGTGAGAAACTAGCTCCCCCAGGGCATGAGTATCCCCCTGGGCATGCCTCGCAGGATGTAGCCCCTTCAAAGCTATAGTAACCAGCTATACAAGGTGTTTCTGCTGTAGGTGAACAGTAGTAACCAGCGGTACATCTTGTGCAGTTCTCAGCACCCACTGATGAGAAGTGGCCTAAAAAAACACATTTTATAAAAATTCCATTAGTGTCGCAGCTGAAGCAAAAATATCAATAATAAATAATATTTGCAAAACATAAGAAGTATCAACTAACTATTATCAGGATTCAATGATTTGCAGTCAATTACAAAAAGCTATTGAAGTATTATACAGTGATTACAACATCAAGACTATATCCAATTTATTTGTTTTGAATAGATGTTTTCACCCATATATTTTGGTTGGTAATTTGTGACCACAGGGCTAAAATTCATGCTTAAAGTATCAGATTTATTAAAGAAATATTAAACTAATACTGGCTTCTTCTTTGTTAAAAATATATATATTTATTAAAAACCACCAACCTTTTCTTTACAAGATTTTGTGTCAGTCCTTGGACAACGTAATATCATCTTGACATTATAAAACGAATTATCCAATCCAATGAGAACATTTGTAAAGCGCCTTTCTTCGCAGATACGAAGCGCTGAATTATAATTAATAATAAATGATATTAAGAATGCTATGTAAGTATAACAATTTCCAACCTGTTTCACACGAACTACATGCTGTTGAATCGCCAGGGCTAAATTGACCGGCAAGGCACTGGACTGGCACCACACTAGGATCCGAACATTCATGTCCAGTTGGACATCTCTCGCAATCAAGCTGATTGGTCCGATTTTGGTACATACCCTCAGGACAGCTAATAGGTTCAGACAGGCCATTAGATGGACATTTATACCCTGTGAGTGAATGTATAACAGTGATCAACAAACAATATTTTTATTCAATCATTACTACTGTATCAAATAAAATGAAATATATATTTCTTTTAAAAAGCCAATAAAATGACAAGACAATTTAGCAGCAAGGTAGAGTTTTTAGCTGGGGCAAAATGTGATGTTTAATTAACTAAATCTCATTAACAAATTATACCGATCAATAAATTCTTTTAGTTATGAGAATAAGACATTCTGTTTTTTTAAATTTTATATATATTGGTGCACAAGTACAGTATCAAGTTATTGACCTCCAATACAACCCTGTTAGGCTTCATAAACTAAAGCCTTGTTCGCACTGGATTTAAAAAATGGTAAATTTAACCAGGGTAACTTTAACCAAAGTCATGGGTACATTTCACCATTGTTCGCACTTGGATTATTCACGCGGTTAGTTTTACCATAGTTTTACCAAGATTTAACCTATATAAAAAATATTATTGAGGGCGCTAGTTTGTGTCTTCAACTTCCGGTTTTGTTCGAGCGGTGTCAACATGGAAGAAGTTTTAACCGTGTTGCACGTTCGGATTGGACTTCTTGACCAACGTGGTTAGTTTAACCGAGACCGTGGTAAGTTTTACTGGGCAGGCTGAGGTCAGTAAATTAACCATTCGGCTTGGTTAATTTAACCCTGAGGGAATTGTAACCGACGTTCGGATTGGATTTTTTTTGGTCAATTTAGCCAGTGACTCGGTTAATTTGACCAAATTAAGTCCAGTGCGATAGGGGCTTATGACTCACAACTTGGCAGGGTCTGAATTTCCTCAAAATGCTCCATCAGCAAATAGTTGCTGTGGCGTTACTACAGCATTTATACTTCTTCTACAACAACAAGCTTTGTAAATTATTTTAAGGCCTATTCTATAAATGCAAGTGTATAATCCATTGTAGGCCTGGTCTGGATTAGGCGACTTGACAGCAAAAAGCTTGCTTTCGAGCCTGGGATTTTAAACAAAGCACTGGAAGGCCCTTCGGTGCTGTGGGGAAATTCTAACCCAGCATGGGTTATGAAGTGTGGATTTGACAGGATTTGAACCCAAGACCCTGAGATTATAAGGCAAGCAACTAATAGCTGCACTACTAGATATTGCACCATTATACTGGGTGCAATCCCTTTATGACATCAAGATAGTCTCTTTGATTCCTCATTAATTGTGCACAGCATGTTTATAAATTTTTAATTTAATTTGGATGGATTATTTTTAAAGAGTATAATATCTAACAATCAATCTATAATCAACAAATCAGTCACAAAATTAGTGAATCAATCAATAAATAATCAATCAATAATTAGGTTAATCAATTAGTAAATTGAACAATAGATTAATCATTTAATCACTTAATTAATCAATCAAATAATAAGTCAATGGCTGGTATTGTGTAAAAAATATTTCCCTCCACAATATTGTCCACACATCATAAGCATCTTTTTATGGATGTTGGTGTTATACAAAATATTTACTAGAGTAGACTATACACTAAGGACTCACCTGCAGGGCATGATTGGCAGGCAACTGTTCCATTATAGGCATAGGTTCCTGCTACGCACACCTCACAGCTGAGCTGGTCAGAGGCCGGAATATATCCACCTGGACAAAACTAAAGAATGCAATTAGAAAAAACTCGCTTTTAAAATGACAACATTGAATTCAAAATGAAATAAATGAATTTAAAAATACTATAAATATGGTTGAGTGTCTTATTTTTCAGAGTTTTAAAACAAATTTATGGTCTTTCTACTTCCATAAATTTTACTGTAGCGCAAGGACAATTATGTGTTGGCCTATATTATATCAAACCTATACATTTCTACTCTTTATGTGAGGGGCCCTTTCAGTCAGCACTGCCGTTAGGGCCACCCTCCTATTGTTGAATAAAATCTTATACTTGAAATGTCAACAAATCAATCTTAAATTTATTGAGAAAGCTAACATAGCTAGAACTGGTTTTAGATACTATGTGTGTTCTAGATTAGCACATACATTTATGGAACAACATGACGCTTGTTACGAAACATACATTAGTACAAACACTTTTCTTGATACAAGCAAGTGAGGTCTTAGCTGGTATAATCGTCAGTTTACAAGCAGGGGTGGCATTCCCTCTGCTGTAGGTTTTGCCGCTCAGTGACAAGGATTTACTGAGTTTCCGTACTTACCAGTGGCGCATTGGCTGTATCTGCACAGTAGTATCCTGATGGACATGGGGAACAAACAACTTGCCCAGCTAAGGAATAAGAACCACTTCCACATGCAGTTGATGTGCCATTGTCAAGACTACATGAATATCCCGCAGGACACACAGTGCATGACCCCTGACCTTGTACACTATAGGCACCATCGTCACAACTCTGAAAAATAGATATATAAAAACAGTTAAATTCAAGCTCAGAAAAATATATGCAAAATATCATTCTGCTAAATTGTCAAATAAAATTCATTTATGTCAAACATTATGATTAACTAAACAATTAAAATGTTTAAATATGAATAAATTCCATTCTTTAAATAATAAAGCCCTGTCCAATCAGATTGTATGAGACAAAAAATGTGATATGCCCATATCCCTTTAATTGTGAACTTACAGTATATAGCATATATTATATAACAATATACAAATTTGTCACATAAAATGTGATAGTGTGAACATCGCTTTACAGTAGCCTAGAGATTTTGTTCATAATTTTTCCTACCAAACAATCCAAATCACTTGACGATCCATTGTTAACATTGAATTCTCCAATTTCACAGGCAATTTTGGGATTTTCTGCACCAAGACAACTAAAAAGGAAAATATAAAAATGTAATTTCTAATTAGATATTCAACCAATAAAAAAATTGTTTGAACACGAAAATCAAATGTAATTTATGGAACTTTTTTGAGTTAGAAAACAATCTTAAATTTAAAATACATTCTGCTTTAAAAAAACATCACAGAGTTTTCAATCCTGTACGTAGAACATTTAGTGTTTAAGTTTTTAATTCTTATAGGAGTAAACACTTTTTTTTTCATCAAAAAAAATCCATGGCAGGGACAGGCAGAATAGAAGTTATGTTTATTGAAATTTCCAATTTTTTACAAAAGTGGGCGAACTAAATAGCTGAAAAGAAAATCTTCAATTCAGGGGCTAGTGACAGATTATTTGCGGTACAAGTTACAAAAAAAGTTTCCCCTAACCCAGTACCTTTTACTTCTGCTGTTTAGTTATAAAGAATTAAAATTCAAATCTGTCAAACACTATACAGGTCTAGATACTCTCAATAAATCCCTCCAATTATAAACCACCTCAAATTAAAGACTCCTCCAATTAACACCACCTGCAATTAAAGACCCCTTTTCTATGGTCCCTAATTAACTTCATGTCACTTCTCTGGCTCATGCATGAGTGGGAAATTTATCATTTACCTGCTAAAAATAAACTGCCTATTTACACAAGCACTTGCAGGCTTGTAGTTGCCTAGCAACTGAATGACAACATAAGTAAGCAAGTATTGTTGCTTTATTGAAAATCATAATGTGTTCAGTCTGGGTAGAATAATAGAACCAGGATATATTAAGTGTATTGTGTTGGTTTATTTAACTGGCTATTTTTCTCAGAAGGTTTTCACTGATCATTTTGGGGGCAGCCTACAACATTGTGCGATGTTTTTATATACAATATTTGTTTTGTATTGTATTCAATATTTATATTAAACATCGACCTGATATACCTCCAAGTCAGAGATCTGTCTGAATATCAGATTTCAATGTAGATGATTAATTGAAATACTGTAGAATGGGGGTGTTTTTAAAATAGAATAGATCAATTCAGATAAACAAAATCCAGATAAAAAAGGCTAATATTGTGGTTGTTTGCTGAAAATCAACATTGTTTTTAATAATAACCTTTTAAATTTTGAAGCCATATTAAGATTTAAATACATTTTTTTATGTATTAAAAATTGCTTTATTTTATAAACTTCAAAATCATTTTAAATATTCATCAAAAATTTCTGTATTATATATTCTTTTGTCTATATAAAAGGTTTCAAATTCTGTAATCAATTTGATGAAACTGATAACAAAACTTTATTGTAAGCAGGAGTGCTGAGAGTAGCTTTGGACCCAGGGGATCAAATGATGGGGGATCTGAAGGCAAATTAATTCTAAAAATTGAGCCTGCTATATTGACTTGTTATGTTGATCAAACGAAATATTTTCACAATTTAAAGTTTTAAATATTTTTTTTGTCCTGGTCTGCTGCCCTGAGCAACAACTCTGTGCCCTGGCACTGGCCCTGCCAGTCGCTCTCATCTCAGTGATAAAGTTTGAAACATACAATTTAAAATGTCCTACATGAAATCTACATACTGTCTGTAAACTGTAAACATGGCAAAATGATATGATCAGCGTGTACAGCAGGTATTGATTGACAATTGATTGTTAATTTAAAGAGGGCCTATTGTTATGGGTCATTACACAAGCGGTGAGTGAAGGTCATTAACGTTTTGTTTGGATGATCTCAACCCCAGTACTGAAGTACCTGTGTCTAATGAAGACAACATGAAGGACATACTCAAATGTTAACAACAAACAGATACAATTGTCAGGAACAATACCAGTATAATTATTATTTTTAAAATGATGAAATAAAAACTTGTCGGTGATAATTCAATTTAAATATAATAATTTTAAATATGTGGCAAAGACAAGCCAAACCAGTCACTCGTCGCAAATCGTGTTTCAGAGAAAATGGCCAAATCATGATGGAATGTCAAATTATTGAAAATCTATTTTATTGCACTAAACTATCTTTTGTATACCTACACATCACTCTATGCTGTTATTTCCCAATGTACAGTGTTAAAACAACATTTTTTAAGGATTTGATGATAGTTTCTACATGAGAAATGCCTGAAATCGTAAACTTTGAAGGCTGATTTCTCATATATAGTTCTTTAAACAGCTGTGTGTTTAAAAGCTTGTAACTTCATAAGGATATGTCCGATTTGAATGATTTTTTTTACCATTTTATAGCTATTATTTTACTCTCTAACACTGTATTAATAACTCAAAATCGATATTTGCGATGAGTGACTGGTTTGGCTTGTCTTTGCCACATATATTGTAGTTTAATTTCACCATATCTACAGTAAGCTACGGCTTTGTTGCATGGGGTAACTAGGAACAGTACCACCTAAACAGTACACATTAAACAGTAAACATTTAGTACAGAAGCGAGCAAATCCAAGTTGCCTGTAGCACTGAATTTTACGCTCATACTGCTCATTTGTTTAAGATCTTAGAAGTTTTTTCTGTTATTTTCATGTTTCATGTATACCATAGATCTTCCCCCTAATGCAATCATAACTGCTTTCTCTAAAAATAACCAAATCCACAGTCACTCTACCAGACAATCTAATGACTTTCATTTACCTATTGCTCATACTGCTACTATTCGACTCTGGCCCTTTGATATGGAATTCCCTTCCCTTTACCATACAAAACAAACATCATTGCTTCAGTAAAGGTTAACAAAATTGTAGACATTAAGTCTTTTTCTTTTCTTTCTTAAAATGGGTCTAATTTGTACTGAGCATTACAATAACATTTTGCAAGTAGTGCAATATAATTCACTGAATACCGGTACACTCTCAATGATGGGCCGATGCGCACTGTGCACTTCACTGTGGACTAAGCGCCAAGTGCGTATATTGATTTGGAACAGTTCATTTATAATTTATCGTGTTTCCACAGACAATTTGAACAAGCTCATTAACTAATTTTTCTATTAGTGGACGCTTGGCTTGATTTTTTTAGGTTCGTGTGCAAAAAAAAAATTCCTCATTTTTTCGACATCGTGCACCGCAATAAAAATTGAATTGTAATTGAAAATTACTTTTGTAAAACAAGGTTAATTAGAACCTGAAGAAAGTTACTTTAAATTCAATATTAAGTATGAACAATTAAGCAATTCCTTAAATCAATGAACTATAATAATCTAAACAAACTGAACGTTTAATAGGAATATTCTAGACCTATTTTAAAGACTCAAGGAACGAAAGATGTAGAGCTGCCGAGGTCTCCTCCTACTACTAGCCTAGGCCGTATAGCCTAGCGTATTTATGAAATCATCCCAAGATTTTTACCTGTCTGCACCAACCAAAAAGTTAGGGACAGTGACTGTATTCTCTCTCGAATGCTTTGAAAAATGTTTATTTCTTTGACGAATATGAAAAATTACAAACAAGTTCTTCTAATACAATACAAATTACAAAATAGCCTAGGCCTAGTTATTCATCGTATCCGTACAGTACTGCTGATGTGTAGTTAACGCATAGGTGCTGCCTACTGCAGGAGCACAAATCAGCATACGCACAAAATATAAATACGCACACAGTATACTGATCATATCACTATAGCAACCGATGACTGGTACAACACAGTTGGTTATAAAAACTAATATTAAAAGACGGCGATTGACTTATAAAGCAATTAGTAGAGCATGCATCGTAAACTAGCAGAAAATTATTAAACTTAGGTTAAATTTAATGCATTAAAAATTTCCTTCGGGTCTTGCAGGCACTCAGGAAATTTTTTCAAGCATTAAATCTAACCTTCATATAATAATTTTCCTATAGTGTACTATGCGGAGCTCTACTAATTGCTTAATAAGGTACAGTATTTATTCATATTCCAATACAAATATAATATTTGTTATCAAACTACTATACCACAACAAGCCTAGCACACAGTCATTCTCCATCACTCACACATGCAGTAGCCTACACTTTAGAAAATGGAATTGTACAGCTCACACCGGCAGTGACGCGCGAATGGCTCAGAAAAACATGCTGTTTTTTTAATACAAAAACTGACATTTATAAACTGCTCGTACCGAAAAACCAAAATAAAACTTATATGATAAGAATCTCTATCTTTATCTCTAGCATATGATCAAAATCTTAGTGCTTAAAAGTACGGATAATGTAGTAATTTTGCCTGATATTCAAGAGAGCGCTGAATCCATGTGAGCATCTGGTGATGGATATATGTTTGTAATGCATGCGTCTAGGGAGGAGTTTTCAATAGATTTAATAAATCTGATTGGTCCACTAGTAAACCAATGAAAATCATGTATATCATATACCGTATATAATATATATAATATATATTTCTACATTTTCAATATTTACGCCTGCATTATCATGTTTATCGAGCACTGTACATTGCTAGTATTGCCAACTATATTTATTTATTATATATATATACATACATATACATATATATACATATATATGTATATATGTATATTTATATGTATATACATGTATATATATGTATATATATATACATATATATATATACACAGTATACATACACGATACATCAGCTTTTACTTCAGCTGCTTGAAACACTTGCGTTTCTTGAAAGTCTTAGGTATCTTCGGAATTTAAGCTGCACTCCTCTGACCATCTATAAATTAACAAAATGCATCCTTTCTAGAATAGTTACCTAAAGACACACCATTTCAAGCATTCTAAAATATCATTAACTTTTAAACTTCTATATTAATAAAATGTTAATCGTTTCAAACCTCTAACTTTATGCACAATTGTAGACCTACACATAATTATTGCTATACAGTAGTTTGACATTTAAATTTTACTTTATTGTTAATTCAACTACACACGGTAACAATGAACCGCTGTTTCCCAGTGCTACAGGTACTCAACCAATTACAGCACAGTTAGTGGTTACTAATCGGTAGGTATAGATTTTTGAGGGAAAAAGCTTTCAGTGGGAAACGACCAATAAAAATGAAGGTGATGGGTCAAGTACAATCTTAAGCCTATTTTGCATACACCGCCGTATATAAGTACAGTATTCGAAGGACTTCATTTGATAGACTCGTTTGGGTTTAGTATAAGAGGTAAAACAAAGGCCCTGCTTACTTGTCATACATAAACGTTTATTAAAAATACAAATAGGCAGGGTGTATCTACGCAGTACAAGGAAGCCTTATTTGACATTTTATTATGACGATAAGGAAAGCTGCTGAAAATAAGGAAAGAATGATCCAATTAACACCAGAAAATAACTTTGTATACATAACAGATGAACACATGTTTACCCACCTACTCCCTCTCTCTACCAAATATATATCAGGCGCGGATTTAGAAGGCTTTTAGAAGGCAAGTGGGTGGGCCTGTCGCTGAACAAAAGGAAAAACAAAAGAAATGGAAATAATTGGTCGCCATATATATATATATATTGCGAATGCAGAGCGTAATAATAATAATAATAGAAATGTTATGTATGTCAAGCGTTCTCAGAGAAATTATAAGTTTTAGAGTATCATTCATATATGCTGTCGATAGTTTGAATACTAACCAGGCCCATAACCAACGTAACTAACAAGAGGATTGATTTGAAATTATGTAAGGGGTAAAGAGGTGGTCCCATTAAGGGTTCCCAGAAAATGTGTGTTAGTAAGCATTCGGGATCACATCTTTCTATATAGGCCTATTCAGGGAATCTGGAAGGGAGAAAAATAGACGTTTACGTAAACGTATACAAACTTGGCGTATTCTAATGACGAGCTAATGTGGTTGCAAGAAGAGTGGACAGCCGTCGGCGTTTTGCTTCAACCTGCTGCTGAACTTTCAGTATGATGAAAAAAAAAAGAATATATATATATTCTTATATATATATACATAATATATACATATATACATATATATATATATATATATATATATATAAAAAAAATATCTCAATTTTTTGTGAAATATATATATATATATATATATATATATATATCTTTAATTTGTGTTGAAAGAATAGATGTGTTGAAATAATTATAGTCAGCCATGGTGGACTAACCACTATTAGTGCAATTTTATATTTTTATTATTTTTGATGTCTTTGAGGACAAAATAAATAAAAACAAAAAGAGAAAGAAATAATGGTTGGTGAAATCCCCACAAAGTGAGAGAAAAAAAATTACATTACATTCAATTTGATTACGGTACAACATGAATATATTAGATAATAATTAATAAAAGACTATCCTTACTAGTATCCAGGAGGACATATCTGGCAAACACCGGAATCATAATAATATCCCTGTGAGCAGTTGGAGAGGCAATCTTCTGTGCAATTACAAGTGGAAGCATCTACCACTCCACCTGGAGCTATGAGGAAAACAAATTTAAGAGTTTAGAATAAAAGCATAAGAAAAGCATACTGTCTTTTGGAAAGACGTTTTTGCTGTTGGTTCTCTGTGCAATATGAGACATGTAATGTGCATGTAAAAGAACGCAGTACACTCTTTGGAAACAGGTAGGGGAATTGTCTCCTGGCAAGGGTGTACCGTGGGGGGGGGACGATGGGTGTGGTTGACCCCCCCCCTTTTAAAGAAAGTGCCCTTTAAATATGATTTTTAAAAAAAATCTAGCATAATTAAACTGCGCCTAGCCCCAGCCTAGTTGCTCGTTTCACTCAAAAATAACGCACCCCGCGAATTCTGAAAGCTTCGCTAAATTGCTCCGAGTTCAGCTTGCCCCCTGCGCTTTCGTTTCGACCCCCTGATTAGATTTTTCACCGTACGCCCCTGCCTGGTGTACTGCCAAATTACGACCAGAACAGTGGAAACAAATTTTCAGACTTTCGTGGGTTACAGCATGGGCCTCTTAATAAGACATCCGAACCAAATGTGCTATTCTGTACTCTTTGCTTGTGTAACATTAACAAGTATGGCTGCTCATACTTTGATTACATACCTAGGCCTTTAATAAAGTCAGCATTAAAATTGGAACAACATCGTTTACAGTAGGCATATTATTTATATTTAAAAAAAATCATATACAAATTTTTAAAGATCTTGTTAAATAAAAAAATATGAATTCATAACTAAAAATTAAGTAAACACTGTAATCAGGGGTCAGTCAATAATTTCAGTGGTCAAGGCTAGCCTAGCCTAGACCCTGTGTCTGTAGTTTTAGGCCATGCCAAATGTATTAAACGTTGAAAACCAGAACCAGACAGAGGTGTACCTACGACGGTACCCCTACTAGTACTAGCTACACTTTTTTTTTTATAGAACCAGTAAAATTTTGCTCAGGCTCAGTGTTCTTATTTTTTGGCCAATTTCAGGCTCAAAATGTTCTTTATTTTGTTCTTATTTTACACATTTTTCAAAACATAGAAAATTATTTTTGTAGAGCAGTATATTGAACTGGGAGGTGAAAGCGGCCCTGCAAAATGGCCCCTGAAAGAAAGGCCCAGCAAAAAATGGCCCACAAAAAAAAGGCCCTGGTTAAAAAATGGCCCCAAATGGGAGGTAGGTACACCTACTGTACTGTATTATAGAGGGTATTGCATAGTCACACCTACTGCACATGAGGTACACATAAAATTTTTTAGTTTTTCTAGTTTGATATATTCTACCTCAGCCTCAATTTGTTCCTATTTTGTTCTTAATTTTTAAGCAATTTCAGCGTCAGTGTTCTTATAAAATGTGTTCTTATAAAAAAAAAAGTGTATTGAATTGTATAAACCAATTTAAGCATGTACTCACCAGTTACAATGGAAAGCAAAAAGAAAACAAGACAGAGTAAACTCGCTTTGGACACACGGTCCATTATATTTTGTATGGCCATTCCGCTAGGCCGAGTAATTCTCGTTGTACCCATGAACAGGGTCTGCGTGTCACCCTTTAGGGTGCTACTTCCGGTAACAAAGTCCGCAAACTTAAACAACCTCAAATTTCTACATTGTCTGGAACAAAATAAAATTTGTCGTTCTAGGCTAGGCTGCCGATCTTATTGAATAAAATCCTCTCAACTTCCACTATACTTTAAATATGTATAATTCTAGCACACAATACAATTATAATGTCGAAGCGATCACCAGTTTTAGCAAAAAAACACACTTGTGGGCCTAGGCCTACGAAAAATGTGTGTATGTTTACAGATATTTCTATCCAATATGGCTGCCCCCTGTAAGTGAATAACCAGCTTTGTAGTGACGTCAGAGCTTGTAGTTGCTCAGCAACTCTATTGAAGTACTCAGTACAATAATTTTCAGACCGATGAGAACACGTTATGGTTTTAACGGACCAGGGAGTTTTGTTTAAATAACAACTCCCTGAACGGACCATGAATTTTTATGACTGAAAATTAGAACCAGCTACAATAATGATTGCGTTTTCCGTAAAATTCACAGTTACAGTACTGTAATAAAATAGAAGTCCATTGAAATAAAACTTACTAAATAAAACAAGTTCGCATAGCTAGAGGGGGCTATTACAATTCCAAGGAATACGTCGTTATCAAAACAGGTAATCATCATCATCCCTGAATGTGCATAAACCTCGTATGAGTATATTCGCACAGCGTTGGTGGTCAGTTATTATTAACGGATGTGAATATCAGATACCCTGTCTTTGAACGTGTCGATAGATGGTGAATCAACAACATGTTGAGGATAGGCTATCTCGGTATTATAAATTCTGATGTCCAACTCAGCGTTTTCGTA
>NW_022751466.1:471929-474714 GCF_011630105.1 Anneissia japonica
TCCCTACAAATATAAAACAACAATATGTATATATGTATGTACGTGTGTGTGTAAATAACATTTAAAATATATTTTGATATTTTTTTTTGTATCTACGACCTATAAGCTTTTGTAGCTTAACAATCGCTCCAGTAAAAGTGTGAGTCAGTTGTGTGGAAAAGAGTGCAGGGACTACGAGAGTTATGTAAATCGGTCTATATACAATACATATCTAAACTAAAATAAGTTTTTATTCGGTTGCAGATCCACTCGTGATCTTTGTTATTGTAATCTGTAGTAGCTTTGTATATTCAGTCACGGGATGTTGAGTGGTTTGTGGAGCCATTCATTCATGCAACTTGATCTATGAGCTTAACATTTCGGTGAAGTCTGTGTATTCTCTCGTATGTTAAATTTTGTTTAAAATTGGCAGTTGGTAAAGGTATGCCACCAGCAGACAACTTGAGTCCTAGCTGAAGCAAATGTTTAAACGCTTTTCTGCAAATTTTGTAAGAAGCACTATTCAGAGTGGGCGACGGGGACGTAAAACAACCCGCACTTAAAGAAGTCTGTGCCTACTTCTGTGTATACATACACAAAAGTTACAATTAACAGTAATATTCTTATTCTCAACCGCAGCGGTATAACATTATTCTGGTAAGTTTTTAATTCTACTATTCTCTATTGTTTTGCTTTAATTCTCGAATAGGCACCAACTATCATGCTATGTGCTTCTAAAGTTTTCTGTATAACTCTTAGTTTTCATTTAGTTTCTTATTTCAAATTAAAGTACAGTTTTGTATAGGGTTATACGGAACCGACATACAAACTTCTCTTTCCGGTGGATAAGAATGAATACAGTTGAATTGCTTTAACGGACAGTATTGGGCCCTGTTTAACTATGAATCATAAAAGATGATTGCTCAATGGTTTAACAAGGCTCTGAAAGGCTCAGAAATTCTGTCGAGCTGATCAAGTGATTGACTCACGAGGCTCTTCAACAAAAGCTCATGGTCATTGCTCTACGTATTAAGGTACATTTTTTAATAAAGGAAATAATACGGGTGCGTCATGCTTATTATTTGATTTTGTGTCAAAGGTGTGATAGGTGTATGAGCTTCATGCGATCACTCTGGCTTAGGAAGGCACCGAGTCTTCTTGCGTTTATGATTTAGTATACTAGTCTTTAATTGTGTACCGTATGTATTGTTTATCTCGTATGGCGTATCTTTCGTATGCGAAATCTCCAATATCGAATAAACAAATATGAACCGTCCACTTTGGCTTAATCGCAGATCATATTTGATCCGGGGTTTAACAGTAATTCCAAAG
Organism: Anneissia japonica; assembly: GCF_011630105.1. NCBI lineage: Eukaryota > Metazoa > Echinodermata > Crinoidea > Comatulida > Comatulidae > Anneissia > Anneissia japonica. Next base: position 473,241 of record NW_022751466.1, read on the forward strand.
TCTATGAAGTGTGTGTCCTAATTATTCATTCTGACCAATCAAGAGCGTTAATTGAGTATGTTTATTTGGCAACTAAACTCACACCTCCAGTCAAATTTGTCCTTTGAACAACTTAAACTATTATTATCGGGGTAATAATCTCAAGACAGCAAGCGTTAGTAAACACGTTGCTTTTTTTTTTTTAGGTTAGTTAAAATTTGTTTAACAAGATGGAAAAAACAAGTTCTTTCTCTGTCCGTGTAAGTATTTTCATATGTAAATTATATAATTATATTATTATTATTATTATTATTATTATTATTATTATTATTATTATTATTATTATTATTGGTATCGCACATTGTATCAACATCCATTGGAATTACATTTTTCCTGAAGCTTGGTGACAACAAGTCTCCTCAAACTTCAAGTTCTTTCTCTGTTCGTGTAAGTATTTTTACATGTAAATTATATATAATTATAGTATTATTATTACTACTACTACTACTATTATTATTATTATTATTATTATTATTATTATTATTATTATTATTATTATTATTATTATTATTATTATTATTATTATTTATTATTATTTTGCTTCCCCCCCCCCCACTTTTCGGACATCTCTGAATCCGCCCTGAGGCAAGGAATATTGAAATAATGGACTGATGGGTGAAGGTTAAGTAGGAGGGCTCAATGATTAGATGAGGGGCCACTAGCTGTTTAAATAATGGGATAGGTGGTGACTTTTTTTTGTTGCTTAGATCATTTTCCTGCACACTGAAATCAACTATTGTTTTAAATATAATATTTATAATTTAGACTAAATACAAATCTACGTGTTCTTTGATAGAAACCAGCAATCCAATCAGCAAAATCAGCAGTCTTTGCCAGCAATGTATATCATCATTATGGGTCTGGTAGACAGAGACTAAATGTTTTGAATGGTATCAATCTGAGGGTTCCACAAGGAAGCATGTAAGTAACATAGCTACCAACCGTCCCGCATCGTGCAGGACGGTCCCGCATTTTAAAGTGATTTTGGATGAAACACGCATTTTGCAGAAACGCATGCGTTTTTCACAAAATAGGAAAGGTAATAAAATATATATAAAAATGCCCTAAACAATTAAAAGAATTAATTTTTAATCTATATTGTAAAATTCATAACGTTTCTTTAAGACTACAACAGTATTTTAAGATTATTTAATAAATGAATTGATTGAATTATTACGGTTTATATACTTTATTTATTTTTTTTTATTTATTTAAAAACATCTTTAGGCAGGATAACATGTACAGGCGAGATCTTACCGCTGTTTTACAATATGCTCCTGCAAACACATATTACAATAACAACAACAAAAAGTAACCAGCACAGTACAAATAAACAACAGTTAAAACTTTGGTGAAAAACTATCCCCCGCCGGACACCAACCCGGTACTTCTGAGTCAAGGTTTCGGGGCCAGGAATTACGGCTCAAGGTTATGC
>NW_022751466.1:474874-490250 GCF_011630105.1 Anneissia japonica
CTCCCCCCCCCCACTTTTCGGACATCTCTGAACCCGCCCTGAGGCAAGGAGTATTGAAATAATGGACTGATGGGTGAAGGTTAAGTAGGGGGGCTCGATGATTAGGTGGGGGTCACTAGCTGTTTAAATAATGGGATAGGTGGTGACTTTTTTTTGCTGCTTAGATCATTTTCCTGCACACTGAAATCAACTATTTTTTTAAATATAATATTTATAATTTAGACTAAATACAAATCTACGTGTTCTTTGATAGAAACCAGCAATCCAATCAGCAAAATCAGCAGTCTTTGCCAGCAATGTATATCATCATTACGGCTCTGGTAGACAGAGACTAAATGTTTTGAATGGTATCAATCTGAGGGTTCCACAAGGAAGCATGTAAGTATCATAGCTACTAACCGTCCCGCATCGTGCGGGACGGTCCCGCATTTTAAAGTGATTTAGGATGAAACACGCATTTTGCAGAAACGCATGCGTGATCATAAATATTGCACAAAATAGGAAAGGTAATAAAATATATATATAAAAACGCCCTAAACAATTAAAAGAATTAATTTTTAATCTATATTGTAAAATTCATAACGTTTCTTTAAGACTACAACAGTATTTTAAGATTATTTAATAAATGAATTGATTGAATTATTACGGTTTATATACTTTATTTATTTTTTTTTATTTATTTAAAAACATCTTTAGGCAGGATAACATGTACAGGCGAGATCTTACCGCTGTTTTACAATATGCTCCTGCAAACACATATTACAATAACAACAACAAAAAGTAACCAGCACAGTACAAATAAACAACAGTTAAAACTTTGGTGAAAAACTATCCCCCGCCGGACACCAACCCGGTACTTCTGAGTCAAGGTTTCGGGGCTAGGAATTACGGCTCAAGGTTATGCTTAACTACAACTTAACTACAATATGGTAAAAACTATCCCCCGCCGGACACCAACCCGGTATTTCTGAGTCAAGGTTTCGGGGCTGGGATTACCACGTAGGACAAATACTGTACAATTACTTAAATAGATAAAAATGGTAGAAACTATCCCCCGCCGGACACCATCCCGGTATTTATAAGTCAAGGTTTCGGGGCTGTCACAACTTTTATCTTAACTACAAACCTAACTAAACAATGGTTAAAAACTATCCCCCGCCGGACACCATCCCGGTACTTCTGAGTCCAAGTTTCGGGGCCGGGAATAAATGTTAAAAGTATAGACAAAGAAAATATAAAAGGAAATGAATTGAGATAATCAGAAAAAGTGTTTCTTATAAGTAATTTTGAATAAATTAAGAGATTGACATTCTTGAATTCTGATTGGGATTTTGTTCAAAACTTTTGCTCCAGAGATTTTTAAAGATCCATTCATTACAGAGCAGATTCAGCAGAAGAGATTCATTTAGTGTTTCTGCTAATTTATTTAGGATGTTAACTTTGTACCCAATAGTTTTATTTAATTTTCGAATATGGTCATTCCAGGTAAGGTTTTCATCAATTTGAAGTCCCGATGTTTTTTACCTCATCAATGGTTTCATTACCAACATGAATATTCAAAGCGGAAAGGGGGCGAACATCTCTATTTTTAATTAACATAAGTTTGGTTTTGCTAGAATTACGTAATTTAATAAATATTATCGTACAAACGATTGCGAAACAATTATTAATTTAATAATTGCGAGAAAAAAATTACATGAACATTACACATGATTACAAAATGATTTAAAAAATACAAAGAATTAATTATTGATTTATATTGCATATTTACAGGTTTTATTTAAGATTACAAAAATATATTAAGGTTAATTTTATAATTTATAATTAAATTGCTTATTAATATTTAAGTCTGTGAGTGCCATTTCCGGCCATCCGAGGTGCCATAATCATAACTTTTCTTACCTTAATCCCAACCATGGTGGAGCTGAGGCGGTCGTATAGACCCTCCATCTGTGAAAGTCCCTCCCTACCAACCCCTCTATTTCAAATACCTGAATCCGCCACAGACATATGACGCATTCCGTCGTTGAAAACATTTAGAATACAATGACAAACATGATAAAAAAAATCGAGAACATCTACATTCCCGCAAAAAGGTTCTTCAGTCTCAGAAAGCCACAGGGCCCCCGTCACCCTCACCCCTAAGCGTTACGCCATTGGACCAATGATCCTTTCATTGAGCGACATAGGTATGGGGCTGTGTGCATGGCCATGACGTATCAAGAAAGAAATTTATTTGAATTTTGGAATACAGTAAAGTACATAATAATGATACAGTACTTCTATAGTAAGAAGACTTTAATAGTAGCATTCGTGTGCTTGGGACGCCTGAATTACTATCGTAAACGTTATTTGTGTTACAAGATGGAAATATCGATAGGATTTGAACCTTATGACATTACTCAATCGATGAGCGATTTATAAGACATACGAACAGTTAACACAATGTAGGTATAAATTTAAATAAATAACTAGAGGTCATCATGATAAATACCGTAGTGTATTATTCAAATAGTGTATTATCATTCATTGGAGCATACTTTGTTCTGTTTACCCCCTCCCCCCCCCACAGGGTGACAACAAGTCTCCTCAAACTTCAAGTTCTTTTTCTGTTCGTGTAAGTATTTTTACATGTAAATTATATATAATTATATTATTATTACTATTATTATTATTATTATTATTATTATTATTATTATTATTATTATTATTATTATTATTATTATTATTATTATTATTACGTATAGGATCAACTTTGCTCAGTGAATGTGAATACTTGAAGCATTAATTTGTCGTTTCGCAAATATTCAATAATAGGCCTACCAGAGTTTGTGTGAATATTACCATATTGCCTGAGCTGAGTAATGTTCAGGGGTTACATACATATTATCGAGTTTATGGCAAGGGCGTCGATCAGTGCCTTAAAGTTGTTGCGAGCGTGGACGAATGGGGAAAAACGAAGTCTTAGGCCGTAGGCTCAAGATCTGACTGGGGCCCAGGTGGGATCCAGAGGCAAAGCCCTGGTAGGGTCAGTGAGTAAGCCCCTGGAAGATTCGTTCTAGCCTTTGTAAGTCGTATTTAACTGATTTTGAATATAACAATTTACAATTAACACTATTTCCACACTACTTGAACAGTCTCAATTCAATTCATTTATTCGCCTTAACCTGTCTCTTATACACATCTAGATGTGTATAAGAGACAGGTGTGTGTGTGTGTGTGTGTGTGTGTGTGTGTGACTCTTTAGACACCTTTATTGTACATCTTTCGTTTAGTGGAGGACAGAAAAGACGGGTATCGTTTGCCGTGGCGCTTCTCCACTCACCGGAACTTCTCATCCTTGATGAACCTACTGTTGGAGTTGATCCTCTCCTCAGAATGAAGTAAGTAGTGTTAGGTTTTGCAATATGACATTACTGGTTTTCTTTTCCAATAATATCATCAATGGTTAAAAAAAAAAAATTAAATTGCTTACTCTGTATAATTCAATGAGTTATTAGCTTTCATTTGAAAATTAGACGTTTAATTTCTAATTTGCTAGAATATGGGATCATCTTATGGACATTGCTAAAGGCGGTGACACAACAATCATTATAACAACCCACTATATCGAGGAAGCAAAACAAGCGCATATTGTAAGTCAATACGGTAATGTTTTTATAAATTTGAATTTAATAATAAATCTTGGACTTTTTACTTTGTAAAACCGGACCATTATCATTACTCTATTTTAGAATCTATCCAGACTATTAAATTGTATTTGACAAAGAAATGTGACATGCCTAAATTTGGTCATGATGACATCACAGCATGACCATATATAGGCACACCGTGACTATATGGACATACATTAGTTTTTTGTTAAAGAAAATTTGATAATCTGGAGAGAGTTTTATAGGCCTAAAATTCTCTGTTTGTGTACATAGTAATGAAGGTTGCTTAAGAGTGAGCCCTCTATAGTCTATACTTATAGTGTAAAGACACATAAGCCCGATATTCAGATGATGCCAAAGAATAATTAAAACAAAAACTTGCGCATATTATTTTATTACAATGATTTTGTTTTCCTTTGCTAGGTTGGGTTGATGAGGAATGGCAGACTTCTGTCCGAATCACCACCTGTGGACCTCATGGCGTATCACCAGAAAAACGTAGGTCTATGTCAATTATTCTCTGTTTAATTTCCTCCATGGTTTAATACAATACGTTAAATTGACCAGAAAAAATTACAAAATATTTTCAATTTCAATAGACGAAAACATCTGGAAAAGGATATGTTCGTGGAATTTAAAAACTCCAATCGATTTTTCCTGCAATCATAATTGAGTTACTAAAAACTACATTTTAATATAAAATAGAGATGCCAGTGATACACCATATTTTCAGATTTTTTTTTTTCTAAATTATTAGCAAGTCATCATTAACGCCTATTTACATTTTAAATATGATGTTATGTGAATTGATGCAGGAAATAACTATTTTAATGACATACTTAATCTTGCCTTTAATGCGTTTCATTCATTTAGGCCTCGTATTAACAATGAGGATTCACAGTTGCAAACGTGCTTCATTAATTCACCCGAATATTTGTGTATTCGTTTCTATTTGATATAATTTGTAATATGTATTGACAGAGTTTAGAGGAAGTGTTCCTGAAGCTTTGTATGAGGGAACTTACAGATGTAGATCAAGAGGTATGTGATGCAGGAAATTTCATGTTTGATCTTATCTCAATAAATCTCAATCAATAAATCAATCAATTAATCAATCAATCAATCATTTATTTCAATAAATCAATAACCTCAATAGTTGGAAAGATATCCTTTGTATTAACCAGGATCAACTTTGCTCAGTGAATGTGAATACTTGAAGCATTAATTTGTCGTTTCGCAAATATTCAATAATAGGCCTACCAGAGTTTGTGTGAATATTACCATATTGCCTGAGCTGAGTAATGTTCAGGGGTTACATACATATTATCGAGTTTATGGCAAGGGCGTCGATCAGTGCCTTAAAGTTGTTGCGAGCGTGGACGAATGGGGAAAAACGAAGTCTTAGGCCGTAGGCTCAAGATCTGACTGGGGCCCAGGTGGGATCCAGAGGCAAAGCCCTGGTAGGGTCAGTGAGTAAGCCCCTGGAAGATTCGTTCTAGCCTTTGTAAGTCGTATTTAACTGATTTTGAATATAACAATTTACAATTAACACTATTTCCACACTACTTGAACAGTCTCAATTCAATTCATTTATTCGCCTTAACAGATTACAAAAAGAACACACCAAAAACAGACAAAAAGGAGGCAGGCTTCCCAAAAAGAGATTCAATTTTTTATCGAGTGGGTCGCCAAACACAATATATATATAAGATATAAGAGATTTATAAAAAAATTCATATAAAAATACAAAACAGTTTTCAATAATAAATATAGGCCTAATAATAAAAAGGATAAAATACTCTATAAAACGATTAAAAATGTTAAAATTTCTCAATAAAAGAAAAAAAAAGTTATTGCCAAAATTTGCCAGCCTTACGTCTCCCGAAAATGCCATTTGAGTTTATTTAAAAAAGGCCCAATACGAAACAAAAGCATGTCTCCGGCCTCTTTGGGTAAACTATCAATTTACCTGGTATTCATAATCAAAAGCCCACTTATATATTTTGTGCAGACTAACATGAAAATAATGATTTAACTTATAGTCACTCGTCATTATGTTCTTTCCACTTGCTTCAAAATGAATGGTGGATAATGGGGAGGGAGCGATTGATATTATGTACCTCCCACTTTGAAATGTGGGGAGGTGGTGGTGTGTTTCCCCTGTCCCCCACCGATCGAAGCTTTATATGTTGCTATTTAGACTAAGTTAAGCATTCTCTCTTATCAATAATTGGATGAATAATTATGTTAAGGCTACTGGTTTTGTTGTCAAAACTGATGATGGAAATAAAAAAGACGAGGAGGTCTGCTTTCAAAATGGAATCAGTTGCAGTTCAAGAGGCAGTAGTGCAGACGAACCACACACCAGTACAGAAGACCCGGATGAAACTACTTCTTTGCTCGGCAATTCGTCAAGTTAGTGATTTATAATAGACCTATGGGAAACTTAAACAATTAGTTTTAATCATCACAATCAAGATCATAAGCATAATGATCAAATTGATGTTGATGATGAAGATGAAGGTGGTGATAATGATGGTAGGATGATAATTGTGGTGTCATATTGACTATAATATATATATATATATATATATATATATATATATGTATGGATGTATATTATATAATTATATAGTTGCTGGATACTTATAACAATATATATTGTATGTACTAGAAATATACCCGTCTTAGACGGAGATTAAATACAGCCGCACCTGTTAAATAATAAACCAAAAAAAAAAAAAAAAAAAAAAGGATGACGAACTGAGTATAATGATGTGTATGAACAGGGTTGTCGCGTTACGTTAATTATGTCTACTGGTAGTTTTAGCTAAATACAGGAGTTAAAGTTCATCTCATTGTTAAAATTATCTATACGATTTTAATCATAGTTTCATTGATTTTCAGAAAAGGCAAAGAAGTCTTGTACTTCATGTTATGGCCCGAGACTACAAATAGTAACAGCTATGACGTTCAAAGATATACTGAAGTTGATACGTAATCCAATGTAAGAGTCTTAAGCCGGGCACTCATGCGTTGTACAAAGGTCGTACGACCATCGGCCGACGAATCTAACTTTGCTCGCTGTGTGCTGCTGATTGTTGGTGGCAGTCTGAACGAATCGTAATTAAAAACGATCAGTTGAGTGCGCGTTGCGTTCTTCATAAAACCGCGTCGGGACGACGTCGGCCGCAGAGTGAGTGCCCGGCTTTATCCGTGATTTTCTGTTTTCTACTAAGTTTTGCAACGAGTTGTGTAGTATACTGTATGTGCAGGTTAAGACCATGTTTTGACGTCACATGTCTGCGAAAAAAAATTGGGAGTTTTCAAAACCACAACGTAAACGTTATATTTCATAATTTACCAACATTTCTTTGCCTACTATAATAATTAAGTAAAACCAACCTATTCTGTGTGCCCATAATACTGTAGAAAAGTTAGCTATATTGCATACGGTCTCTTGCATCAGGCGTTGTTACAACAGAGTCGTCGTTGTTTTCGATTTCTTTGTTGATTTCTTATTCAACATTTTTACCGCGATAATCGCAAAAATGTAAAAAAATTGGGCAAAAAATTGTTTTTACGCAAACTATTCAATATGAGTCTCAGTAACATTTGCCTGAAGTATTTTTCCTAATAAATAAATAAATAAATAAATAAAATCAATAGGGATGTTTATACTTCCTGAAGCCTAGGTGGGATGAGTACGGTTATAATTGTATTTTAATATTAGGCCTAATACAATATCTTCCATAGTGTTAATTATTTCTTTAAAATGTTGATAGGCATCTTGTATATAATTTATGTTTCCTTACAGGGGTTTATTCTTCAGTTTTCTTGTGCCGTTAATCCAGGCTTGCCTCTTCTGTGTTTGTATTGGAAACGACCCCACGGATCTAGGAATGGCAATTGTGAATGGTGACACAACACCTCTAGAATTTGGTCAACAATTTTTATGGAATCTGGATAATGAAACGATAATACAGGTACTAAATGATGCTGGCAACAATAAGGATACATAGCCGTAGAGACACTCCTCCTCCTTATAGGCCTACTCCTCTTACTACTGTTCCTCCTCCTACCACCACCGCCGCCACCGCCACAGCCACCTCCACACCACCACCACCACCACCACGAACACCACCACTACTATTACTACAAGGACCTCATCAGGAGAGCTGCCCCAGTGTAGAAAAGCACAATTCGTCGATAGAATAGAAGTATATGTATTTTCTACATATTGGTAGACTCTACAATTGATTTAATCCCACACGAACCCATATATCTTGGCAACACTTTCGTATCACCTTAATTTCTTTGGTTTTTAATAAATAAATATTTTATAAATAAATATATTTTATCTGTTTTTTTTTAGCATCCGAAGGAGAATATGAAACTGGCTCTGGACAGTGCCTTCAAAGGAAACGATTGGGGCACCATTGATATTCCAAACAATTACAGTTTCTATTTGATAAAACGGTATCAGAATTATTTATTTAAGATAATGTGTTTTTCTTGTTTTACTTAAAGTTTTTCTACAAATAATTTATACATTATATATAAATACACTACAATGCAATGGGAACAATTTAAGAGCAGCTTAGCTTAGTCGGCTAAACTGGTGGTGTACGCTTGGTCCCGGTTCAATCGCGCTCCCCCTGTGTTTCAACAGCGCACCGTCTCGATGAAGACGTTTAAACCGTTGGTGCCGTGTGCAATATGGCCCAGTGTGCACCTTATAGAACGCGGTGCACTATTCAGAAAACAATAGGGGATTGTCTCCCGGTGTACTTCCCAATCACCACTAAATGGACCCCAGCGGAAATAAGTCTTCTCCAGATTTTTGAGAGTCTGGAGAAGACATTAATTTGATTAATTAATGACACTGTGTTTGAGTAAAGTAAATTAAAACATAACATTTGTTTATGATTATTCGATTTTTTTTTGTGCATCATTGTCGCGAATGTGAACCAACAGTTCAGCAAGAGCTGAACTAGACTAAAATTACACTGAACTAGACAATTATTGTCAGATGTATTTGTTCAAAAACAATTTGAACACATAATAACGTGGCTTTTATAATAACTAATATTATTTTCACATATCCATTTTGTTTTTTGTTTTATAATTCAGATTTACAGATGTTCCAGATTTAGATAACGAAACTGTAAGTGGTAGTACAATCTACGTACGATTGGACCAGACGAGTAAGTTATATATTAAGTTGGTTTTACAATGGAATTGTAAAACCAGCCAATTGTTTGTAATCACTAAAATAATAATATTAATAATTATAATTATACTATCATATATTCTATAATATATATTTTCTATAATATATAATATGTACTTTAATATATATATATATTATATATATTAGGCCTATATAATATATATATATATATATTATTTAATATATATATATATATATAGGCCTATATTATCGTTACAGATCAACAGGTGTTTATAACTTTGCAAGCACGCATATCTGATGCATTTGAGGTAATTGTTATTATAGGATAACAGTAAATTGTTATTATTGTACTGTAAATGGTTCTTTCAAGTAATGTTATTATTATTATTATTGTTATTATTATTATTATTGTTATTATTATTATTATTATTATGATTATTATTATAGTAATGTTATTATATTATTATTATTATTATTATTATTATTATTATTATTATTTTTATTATTATTATTATTTTTACTATTATTATTATTATTATTATTCGTAGAAATTTCTCGGTGATCTGCTGTCACACTATCCACAGATTAATCCAGCTACTGTTCGTGTTCCATTGGAGGTGAGTGCATGCAAGTCAATCTATACAGTGTATTAAAGACCAAGACTCTTATCCATTTCTATTATTAAAATTTATTACTGGTAATTATTTATCAATCAGAAAAGCAGATAAAACCTATCATCTTGGATTTATGAAATATATTTCTTGCAATAATAAATTCACTATCTGAATTCATGTATCAGTATACAATACCAACATTCCATTGTTCAATTATCCCAACGAAGTACATACAACTTAATGTAGATACTATAGCAATCAAAAGACTTATTAATGATAAAGTTTTTGATAAAGAAAAAAATATATAAATGATAATTGCTAGTAGTAGTAGTATCTAATTATTGTCGTTTATCAACTGGTACAAGCAAGCTATAGAGACGAGGTACATGGTGATGTTTTTGTTTAATAATAGCAAAGACTCAATGGACTAATTGAATCTGAAGAACACGATAATTATGATGAACTAGTAATAAATTGTTATGATTGAATACCGAGGGTTCTAAATGACGAGCTGGACCAATGGCGACGCTAGAGATTCCCTGACCAATGTATCCAGGGTCTGTCTGATATGGGGTGCACTATCCTAATTGGCGCTGAGGAGAGCAAATTTTAAGAATATACACTTTCATCAAACACCCGGAAGAAATAACACTTTAAAACTGTCAAAAATGATGGATCCTGAGCTGGATGAGCAACCGACGTAAAATATTGTGTAATTAAATTAAATTGATCATCGTGATGGTGGTGTTGTTACGCAACTGTACAATTAATTGGCGTATGTGTGTTCAAATCCAATCCAATCAGAACATTTGTAAAGCGCCTTTCTTTGCAGATACGAAGCGCTGCATCCCACATATTTAGGCACCTCACAACCCACAAGCAGCCGTGATCATTGCTAAAAACCACAGAACAAGTAAACAAATCAAAAGAAGCAGTGGCAAAGTTTGGAATCCTAAATAAGTAATGCAACAATAAACAAAATAAGAATAAAAATGGGACAATTAGTTAAAGAGGTGAGTCTTCAAGTTAGACCTAAAGAGAGCCACAGATGGTGAAGATCGAATGTGCACTGGAAGGTTATTCCAGATGAGTGGCGCCTCGCACGGAAAAGATTTGTTACCAATACGTTTGTTAAAGATAGGTTGATGGAAATTAACGTTCAAAGCTGATATGGTACGAATTTACTTTTTACGTACTAGTAAAAAGTCAGAGATATATGTTAATGTACATGATTCTTTATCCATAGTTTGGTGACCCAATCTTTGGTAATGATACCTCGACATTCAGAGATTTTATGGCACCTGGTATAATCATTTGGTAAGTACATAAAACGTTTAAATCCCGATGTAACAATATGTTTTTCTAAAAAAGTTCAAATAAAACAATTTTTATTAGTAGCATGGATTTCCTTAAATATGTTTCCATTCCGATTATCTTTAGTATCATCTTTTTCTTGGCTGTATCACTCACGAGCGTGACATTTGTCGTGGAACGCAAGGAGGGGTTGTTGGATCGTGCCTGGGTTGCCGGTATGAGTTAAAATTAATAGATACTTTTCTGATACTCTTTTTTGGTCGAAAATCACTCGTTAAATACATCTAATGGATTACAATATCTATTATTATCTGTAGGTGTCACCTCAACAGAAGTGGTGTTAGCGCATGCGTTTGTTCAGTTCTTTGTGATGACTGTTCAGACAGCTGTCGTCCTCGTCTTCATTCTTTCCGTTTTCAATGTAAGACAATCTTCCCTAACATATTTCTATATCTAAAAGTTAAGTCTGTTCACAACTGATTGGCAACGGATCATATACATACATATATCGATCAATCAATTAGACAATCAATTTATGTTTCGATCGATCGATTAGTCAGCCAGCCAATCACTTATACTCAACTAATCAGCAACTTGATCCATTATCAGGGCTGAGTCAACTATTTCAACCAATCGACTAATGAACTGTTAAATGATATAAAACAAATCCATGGTGTTTTGGCCTCAATATCTTTAAAGTCCATGTACATTTGATTGTACAAAGGATTAAGCTTTAAACTGGGTCGTTTTTGTCTTATAGGCCTATCGGGCTTATGATGCTTCCGTTCTTAAGAGCGTTATCATGTGAATGCTGTGATGAAGTAAGCGATTAAAATAAAATAATGCTGGTGGTTTCCCAATACATGTTTTATTTTATATACCTAGATAGCAAATGAAGGATCTTTATTATTGGTCATCGTACTAGCCCTCTTGCAAGGGGTCGTGGGTATGGGGTTCGGGATGGTTATCTCGGCTGTGTGTGATAACGAAGTAACTGCAATGCAAGCCTCTCTTGGCTCCTTCTTTCCACTGACACTACTTAGCGGTAAGTGAAATAGTCAATTACTATAATTTGAGTCCTAGAATCTTCTATTTAATTTCGTTAAAATAACCCATATCTCGCAGCGTCATTTTGCTAAATTGCTTATTGGCGTGGTCCGCGACTACCAAGTGGCCGAGAGGCGCTTATAGCTACATGATAACATCATTTCACAACAACAGGGCTCAAAATGGACTATAGCAGTGGGGTAGCCCGCTACACTTCCGAAAGATGCAATGGGGGTCTTTGAAACGTACACGAACCAGCTTTGTACACTGGACCTCCAATGTAAATCGTATTAGAGAAGACAATTTATAATTTTTAATTATTAAAAATTGTACGGACCACATATTTTGTAAACTAAACTTCATCTATTAGGCCTATATGATATCTGCAATTGTATGTGTTAACAGTGGGTATATTGAGATTTCGAAATGGTTGGGGTGGGCTGAAAGTGAAGTACGGGACTCGACGGTATGTAAGGGGTGCCAGCTCGAAAAAAAAAGGTGACATGTGATTTATATCTACTTGAGAGTGATTTTTTGATACGAACATGTCAATGGGGGAGAGGAGGTTACTGTGGACGCGTGTTTTCTTAGGGGGAGTTTTTATTGCGTACGCCTAACAAAATCACCCATTTTGAACATCATGATATCACTCAAATACTGTCCTGTATCTCTTATCTTTATCGTAATAATACTGTATATATTTATTCATTACAGGTATCATTTGGCCGCTTGAGGGCATTCCAAATCCATTCAGATATTTCTGTTTGATCATGCCGCAGTCGTACGCTGTAGAAGCAATGAGAGGAATCTTAGGGCGAGGTAAGATGAAATGGACAAATGTCAAAGTTAATGGGTGACACCCGGACTCATTACAAACGCATAGTTTGGCCAAAGGAAAATGGTCAGTGGAAAATAATGTACCCAGTGGCAACAGGCCTCGGTCGGTAATGGTCTAGTAGCAATGCACCATGAGAGGGTGGTCCCCGGGTGGTAACGTACCCAGAGAAACACCTAGGTTGGTAAGGGTCGTGTGCTTCAACCAGGGGTGGCGCCAGCATTTGCCCGACGGGGGTCCGAGGTCCTCGACGGGTGGAGGAGGGGGAAATGCCTCGACAGGTGGAGGAGGGGGAAATGCCTCGACAAGGGGGAAGATTTCTCCGACGATAGGTGAGTGGGCGTGGCCAAACGACGCTTAAAATATTTTTTTAAGTGGCCCGGGGTCGAAGCCCCCAATAATTTTAACTATTTAGAGGTTTCAAAGGCTTAATTAATCGATTTTAGAGTACTAATATGTAGAAAATACATATATTTTTTTCCTTCCTGGCGAATTGTAGTTTTTCTCCCCAACACCCCCCCCCCCCCTGGCGCCACCCTTGGCTTTAACGTAGTGGTGTTGGCAGTGTGATTCGGTTTAAGAATGCGCCAGTGTCAAAAGGTCAAATGCGCACCTTAGTTTTGTCGTGAGCAAGCCGGTTTGACAACGGGTCAAGTGGTCACATGCTGGATGATGAGAACTGGATTTGGTAAAGCGCCACTACAGGTAACAACAGGAAGGGCACGTACAACTACTCAGGTATAACTGCATCTTGGTCGAAACACCTATTATATATAATCAATTCGTAAACTGCTAACCTTTTTTTGGTTTTCTTTCAGGCTGGGATATGGCCTTCTTCCGTGTGTACATGGGCTTCATTTCAAGTTTCACCTGGATCTTTATCCTATTAAGCTCGGCGGCCTTGGCAATGCGAATAAATCGTTAAGACATAGCGACAAAGTTAACAATATTACAATAGGAATTGATATTGTGGGATCGGATCATAGGGGTGGGGGGAAGAACAAAATGTAAGTAGTAAGGCTATGTGGAAGCTACTGACGCCAGGGTACCTGTGTGTATACGGTGTGATAGCGACGCTATATCAAAATCGGGGTGTGCACCTTCTTCGACCTCCCCTTTGCGTTCGCACATGTTCATAAATTAATTTTCGTTGTAGTTTCTCAGTTTCTTAAAAGCATTGTGGAAGGCGCTACAAAAATACATGACCACTGACAATTGACCATTAGATGTGTAGCTTGAGAGCCTTCAAATACCTTACTAGGTTTAAATCCTGTGACACCTGAATATTTGTCTAATGACTAAAAAAACATCCGCGTCAAAACCTTGTACTGAGAATTAGTTAATGAAGTGAGCTCCTCATATCGACCTTCCAGCAAAAGCAGAAGAGTCACCCTCTAATAATGGGGTTTAAAGTAATTATTACAGATTTTACGGAAGGAATTGGAACACTTTTGTGATAATGAATCATGTTTGAATCATTTATTTTGATATAACTGTTTGATAAAACAAACTTCGATATAAGCCGAAAACCGATGCAACATACAATGCAATTAATATACAGCACAAAACTTAGGATAGACGTTATCACAAAATTATTCGTTAATTCGATTGGAATAATAATTTTACTTAAGTGTAGTGCTTTTACTTAAGTGTAGTGTTTACTTAAGTGAGCTCCTCATATCGACCTTCCAGCAAAAGCAGAAGACTCACCCTCTAATAATGGGGTTTAAAGTAATTATTACAGATTTTACGGAAGGCATTGGAACACTTTTGTGATAATGAATCATGTTTGAATCATTTATTTTGATATAACTGTTTGATAAAACAAACTTCGATATAAGCCGAAAACCGATGCAACATACAATGCAATTAATATACAGCACAAAACTTAGGATAGACGTTATCACAAAATTATTCGTTAATTCGATTGGAATAATAATTTTACCTAAGTGTAGCGGCACGTTTTTCCGTATCTTGAGAAAACTTGTTAGTAGATTATTGTCTAATTAGGCTACTTTTCATTTTGGAAAAAAACTTCACCAGATAAGTATCTACTGATAGAATATGCAAACTTTGTACATTATTTTAGTCAAAGATGAATAACTATTTTACATTAATTTGCCAATGTTACACTGATATTCGAAAACCCATCCAAATTTAAGTATAGCCGCTTATTTATCAAGAAGCAAGAATAGGCCTACGCTGTACTTCATTTTCATCGATCAAACAAGAACAATGGAATCAACACTACTCATTAGGCCTCAATAAGAGACGGTTTATAAAGCATTGATTGCCTACTTTCTTTAGAAATAAGATGAGAAAAGGTCAAAATAAATATTATGAGCTAAAAATCATATTGGTATTGTTGTCTACGTTTATTTAATATATTGGTTAATATTTTGACTGTAGGTTGATTATACATTGTTGTATTTATTGGTATATAGAGGGTTTGATTAATTAAATTATTGAATGTATAATATAGATATGTAAATAATTTATAAATTAATTGTTTAAAAAAGAGGTTTTTTTTAGTTATTAGATGAATTTTTTTTTCTCTTTTGTGGGTACATCCCACCTTTATTTTATTTCAACCATCACAGAATAATTTTATGCACATTTTGTAAATGATATGGCAAAAAAAAAATTAAATTAATATAATTTTTCTTTGTTTTCTATCTAGAATATTAATTTTGGTCTAGTTTATTTCCGTATATATATA
>NW_022751466.1:490334-492613 GCF_011630105.1 Anneissia japonica
ATAGTATATGATGGAATCTGGCACATTATAAGGAGAAAACACTTTATATATAAAATTAAATACTAAAAACTTGTTACCAAACATTGTATATAAAAAAGCATAACTTAATTCCTTATAGTAAACAAAAATTTATTTTGTAATAAAATCAGATTATTTAACATATTAAGAATGGTATTATTTACCTAATAAATGTCACAGAAAATAGTCTTAAGCAAAATCATGATTGCTTGGATGTTAATTGATCTGACCCACTTAATAAATACTCTAGTACTTAATGAAAAAAGGCATATTAAACCAAGAAATTTATGAAATGCATTTTATGCATTATGGGTATCTGGAAGTGTTTTCACATCCTCCCAGCGACCATCAAACATGCTCCATTTTCCATCTATGGTTGCCTTTGAAATGAATAGCATGGTTTTTTTTTCTTTAGATGTTAATGGCAATGGTGGCGCCAGATGTTTGCCAACAAGGGGTCCAACGTGTCTGATGCAGGGGTCCGAACCAAAGCGACGACAAAGCCTCGGTCGATACCCCGAAACAAAAAAAATCTCTGTTAGGGTTCTTGAAGGGGGTTTTTATGGCTTAGTTTAACCCTAAATGTGTTTTTAGACCACAATATTAGGGATTGGCAATCAAGATAACGTTATTTGGATTGGAAAATTATTATTTAAAAAAATTTTTGGTCTGACGACCTATTCGTTCGTCGAAAACAGGGGGTCCCGGCCTTCCAGCAAAGAAAATTCCCCTGCCCCTTCCCCCCACCCCGCTGACGCCTCCACTGGTTAATGGCATAGTGAATAGTAACTATACAGTATTTAAATGTTGAAATCAAGATCTACTGAATGATAAACTACAGCTTTATGTATTTGAAAGATTTTACCCACTCAGTTTCCAACTACTTTAGTTACATGGTTTAATATACCCAATTTGGTGGTCTATTATGAAGCGAATCATTGTTATTTTCAAATAAACCACTATACGTCCTTAGAACCTTTCCCAGACCCATGTCTTTGTCATTTTAATTTTGTTTATTGAATATAACCAACTTTACAGTAAAAAGTTTGCTTAAAGATTATTGTAATATCATTGGTCACAGACCGACAAGTCGGTCTGTGACTAATTTGGTCACAGACCGACTGAAATTAATGTAATAAAAATATGAATAAATAAGTTCAAAAATTTAAATAATTTTGTCAGTGAATGTTAGCCTAATAGCTTCAATAGTTTTATGAATTTCACAATGGTTGAAAGCTGCATGACTTAATAAACCTAAAAAATGTTGTTTTTTTGGGTCACAGACCGACAAAAATATTAAGAAATATTTTTGCCCCGCCTTAATATTTTGTTGTAAATGAATATTACTTTTTGTCACAAAAACTAATAAAATATGTTAAGTTCTCCAATTTAAAATAAAAATGACTGGCATAAATGTCAGTTTGTTAGTTTCTAGAGGCTTTGGAAAAAACATGACATTTTCATATTTTTTATATTTTCAAAATTATGTAATTTCAAATTCCTATATATTTTTATACATCCACATAAGAAAAGTTTCATCAATGAATCCTAAAAATTCATTTTTTAAGCTTTAGTTTGATATAAAACTTGTTTACATTCCTCAAAGTTGAAAATTTGCTAAATCTGAAAAAAAGTCATGGAATTGCCCTTATCTTGCATAGTAAAATACCTACTACATGTCTTGTGATATGTTTCCAAACTACATCTTCCACGTTGTATTAACAAATTCTACCCACTTATTAAATCTTTTTTGGAAAGAGAACAAAAGATAGTTTCTGGTGACTAAATTGCATTCTGATGTGTTGAATTTGTGTAGAAAAAAATCATGGAAAATAATTTTATATTACCAATTATGTTATTTACTAAGATAATTCATATATAAGGGTTTTTTGAAATGATAATACTGTTAGTGCAATAAACAAGCAATTACCATTAATCATTTTTAAACAAGTTAAATTGGATAACAATTATATTTATTATTACATGTACTAATCTTTACATTTAATGATAATAAAGCATGCTTTAGCATGAATACTGCAATCATAATTTAACTGTAAATTAGTGGGAAGTGTCTTCACTTTGTTTCAGTACTTAGCAAAGGTTGTCCCATTTTGTGAAAAAATAATAAGAGTTCGTCAGTGTTAAATAATATGATGAGAGTCTCTTGTAGCATGAATACTGCAATAGTAATCAAACAAGTATTTCATTAATCAAATTGTAAATGATTTTAATTGAATTGCAATTATACAGTATATAGTACA
>NW_022751466.1:492857-503116 GCF_011630105.1 Anneissia japonica
TCATCGGGCCTACAAACAAGTTGATATAAACAAAAGTGAAATAATTATGGTGAATAAACAGCAGGTGGCTGTAAGGCAACTAAGGATTAAGGAAATAAATTAATGAGTAAAATGACAATAATAAAAGGCAAGAAAATATATATCTCTGTAATGATGAAAGATCCATTATAGATCACAATGAACATAATTAAAGAATAAGTGTATACATTATAACATAATGTAATGATATAGAGGACATGATAATAATTACAATAGTAACGATAGTAACGATAATATAATAATATGTAATAGTAAAACTAGTAGAATATATTAATGAGATAAAGTCTTAAATGAACAAGAATAAAATGGATATCGGTGTATACAAGTTGAGTGAACATAATCCAGTCTATAAAATATGAAATATAAAAAAAAAAATGTATTATGATAACAGGGTACAAAAAGCATAGATATAATTATCAAATGAAAATATATAAAAAATATATATATATATAGAAATGAACTATATGTATATAAACATGAGATACATGTGTGAATAAATATAGGAGAATAAAGGTATAGAGTCGGATACTAAGATGAAGCATAATTAATTAGCAGAATCAGCATGGGGAAAGGTGTAGTCACTAATGATACCCAGGTCTTTATTAAGACCAAAAATGTGTGTTTTATATTTGATTATGAGTTTCAGTTCAGATTGACGTCGTTCTTTGAGTGATTTGAAATTGCAAGCAGTGAGTGCACAGCGAATGTCGTTGATGTTTTGGTCAGGAGAGTTGAAATGTTCGGCCACAGGAAAGCCGTCTGTGTTACTTTTGCGGATGCTTTGTTTGTGATTGTTAAATCTTAATCTAAATTTACCGCCGGTTTCCCCGATGTAGGTCCCTTGGTTACATTTGACACAAGTGAGAAGGTATATGACATTAGAAGAATCGAAAGTCAGGGCAGGATCTGAATGGTATGAGAGGAGTGGGGTAGTTTAATTTGTGTGTCAGTGATGAGTAGTTTGCAGATCATGCATCGTGGTTTGTTGCATTTAGAGTTGCCTATTTTAGGTGGTGACAAGCGTGAGGATGTGAGGATCATTTTGAGGTTAGGGGGTTGACGGTTTGCGAGTAACGGCGGTTGGTCAAATAGGAGTCGGGTGGATTCATTGCGTTGAAGTGGGGTGAAGCCATTTCTAATAGTTCTAGATAAGGTCGTGATGGAGGGGTGAAAATTAAGGATGAGGGGAATGCGATTGCATGTGAGGCGGATTTTAGGAGATAAGAGGTCTTGCCGTGAACGTCTTGCTGCCTTAGTAATTTGGGATTTAATTAGGTTAAGAGGATAGCCACGACTGAGAAAAAATCCTGCTAGGTTGTTAACATGGAAATTGTAATCATTAATGTCTGAGCATATCCGTTTGATTCGGAGGCATTGGCTGAATATTATAGACTTTTTCAGACCTAATGGATGTGAGCTGTGAAAGTTTAAGTATGCGTGACTGTCTGTGGATTTAGGCAAAGATGTGGAGATACGATTGTTATTGATGGTAACTGCTACATCCAGGAAAGGTACGGATGTATGAGAATATTCAGATGTAAACTTAATATGAGGGTGAAAGTTGTTCACATGATCCAGATGTCTTAAGGTTGTATTCTCCGTGTGGCTAAATTATGAAAATGTCGTCAATGTAACGTCGGTAGAACAGAGGTTTAAGAGGGAATGAAGCAATGAGTTTGGATTCAAGAATGGACATAAAAATATTGGCATAATTCGGAGCCATTTTGGTTCCCATTGCAATGCCTTTAATTTGGTAGTGTTTATTATTGAAAGTGAAATGATTGTGCGTCAGGATAAAGTTAGTTATGGAGATTATGTCATTAGTGTATTCATGTAAAAACGAGTGCTGTGGTAAAAATGTAGCAAGGGCTTGGAGGCCTTCATCATGGGGAATATTGCTATACAAAGAGGATACGTCCAAAGTGACCAACAGTAAATTGTTAGGAAGGATGGGGATATTTTCGAGAATGTTCAGAAAGTGTGTAGTGTCCTTGACGAGGCTAGGAATTGAAGGTATGAGAGGCTGTAAAAGTGAGTCAATGTATCCTTATAAATGTTCGGTGAGTGTACCAATAGCCGATACATTGGTCTACCAGGAGGGGAAATTTTGTGTGTCCTGACTAGGTTGAACAGTTTAACTTTTTCGGATGGAATACTAACACTAGCATTGTGGGAAAGTGAATTAAGTTTATCAGATAGAAGCTTGGGGAGTTTGTGGAGTTTCGGGATGGTGTAGAAAGTGCTAGGGCGGGGGTTGAGGGGAATAAGGTCCTTAACTAAATCACTAGCGTTAGCAGATAACTCAGTACAAAGAGAAGTCAGTTCATTACAATAACGTACAGTGGGATCGCATCAAGTAACCTATAAAATTCATTGTTCGAAAGTTGAGTTTCTGCTTCTGCTACGTAGTCGGAAGTGTTCATTATAGTGGTTGCGCCGCCTTTATCTGCTTGCTTGATGGTGATGTTTTGATTTTTGTTGAGTTCCTTAATTGCTATATATATATATATATATATATGTTTTTTATATCGTTCTAAATAAGAAATGATTAGGGTTCAATAGGTACTCAGTTGTATGGAGGTTTGAAGGGGAGGTGCAGTGGTAATAATAATAATATGAAGCAATGTCGTGTGGTACAGTGACGACATGGCAATTAATATTAAATACTTATTATATTATTGTCATCGTATTATTATTATTGTTATTATTATTATTATTATTATTATTATTATTAAAACTACTAATGTTATTACTTCTTGGCTTCGTCATCCATTGTCGGATGTAGGCCTATTCCTCCTTAAGTATGTTATTAGTAACAAAATGAATTTAACTGTTCCCTGGTTAAAACAAATTATTGTTTTTATTCATGAACGTTTGTCTTCTTTTTGCTACACAAACTTAAACTAGCGGTCGATAATAGCTTCATAATAATGTCATAAAATATTATATTTTCGTATTTCTTTTTATCAGGGATGTAGGCCCCTAATAATAATAATAATATTAATAAAATAGGTATATTAACCACACCGTATGTCTTTACTGCCTTTGCTCTACCACGGCTCTTCTCCCCTTTCTGGATAATAATAAATAATATTATAGTTTACAGGATAATAAACATAACTTTGGTATCGGGAAACACATCCGTCATTGAGTTTAAAGAAATAATACACTATATTTTTTTCAAATCTGTTGATACCATACTATTTCTGCTAAACTATTAATAACGGGAATTTTACCTAATAAAGACAAATGACAAAGCATATTTCAGAAGCGTACAATGCTAGAAAATAACACGATTAATGGAAATCTTTGTCAATACCTATATATAATATGGTGAATTCTGCCGTTGTGGGCAAATGGTTAACACACAGCTATTACACTACTTGTTTTTTGTATGTAAACTAGCGGAGTTTAATACAGCTCACAACTTGTGTTTCCAAAGCATACAAATATAAAAATAGGTACGAGGCGCTGTTTGGGACATTCGCTATTTTGTCTACAAAATACCAGTTGTCTCGACAAAACGCCATTTGTCAACAAAATGTATTCTGTTTTCTTAAATGCTATTTCGTCGACAATATGATGTTTTTGTAAGACAGAGTTTAATTTGTCATCACAAAATAGTTGACAAAATAGCTTATTTTGAGATAAAATTAATTTTGTCGCCACAAAATGCTATTTTGTAGACAAAAAATCTTTTGTAGATGACATAATTCATTTTGTTGACAGAAGCACCTTTTGTGTGAAACAGAACGAGGTTATAAGCAAATGAGGAGGCGGAGATTTGGTTTGATGATGACCACTAACAAAATATTGTGCTGTCCACCTTTTGCGATTTGTTACTTGGGGTAGTGAGTCATCTGTATGCGCTTAGTCAAAACATTGGATACCGAATAGCGAGGCTGAATGTCTATTTCTGTAAACCATGGTCAGACAGAAGTTAGTGTGTATACATTTCTGAATTTTATGTAATATTTTATTGGTGTGAATTTTTTGTTGATATAAGCTGTGATTTTTCACCCAGAAGTGGCTCCGCCTCCTCATGTGGCGGCAGCGGGACTGGGGAGTCAGTGCTCCTCATCGTGAGAACTGGCCCCCTCGTCGGATAGAAAAACCACAAAAACCACAATTCGTCGGAGAGGGAAAACAATTAATATACGGTATATGTATTTTCTACATATTAGGAGACTCCAAAATCGATTAAATAAGCCTTTGGAACCCTCAAACTCTCAAATTTTTGGGGAGCTTCGCCCCCTGGAACACTTTCGAGACATTTTGAGCGACGCCCGATCACGCTCACTTTTTTTTCGTCGGGGACATCGACCCCCTTCCCGTCGGGTAACTCGGACACCCGTCGAAAAGATCCACCGCCACAACTGCTCCTCGAGTTGCATATAATCTCGTTCTGTCACACACAAAAGGTGCTTCTGTCGACAAAATGAATTCTGTTATCTGCAAAAGTCCTTTTGTCGACAGAACAAAATAGAATTTTGTGGTGACATAAAATGAATTCTGTATTCTACAGAAGTCTTTTTGTCGACAAAATAGCATTTTGTTGCTACAAAATAGCATTTTTTTGGTGACAAAATTAATTCTGCCTTACAAAAACACTGTTTTGTCGACAAAATAGAGCGTGTGTTAAATAATGACTCATCCCATCATTCCTGCATACCGGATTTACTCGCTCTTACAGGGTTAACTACCAAACGACAACATTGTGTCTACTGCAGCCCCGAGCTGGAAGTAGACATAAACATTAACCAAAGACAAGGCATAATAATGTGTCGTTTGTTTGTCCTCAGACAACTCTTCGCATTTTCATTTCTGAGAATCTTAAAATAAGCTGGCCCTCGTTCCAGATAATTTTGGATTCATATTTACCATTAAGATTAGATTTGTAACATGATCTGAACCACCAACCACTTTCATACCTGACACTGCAGGACCCGCTGTTATCTCTGTCAAGTGTATAGAAGCTCTTGCCATTGTGGTGATTAAGCGCTTCGACTGTAAAACATAACAAGACAATTAAATAGTGAAAATGGTTTTTTCCATGCCGTAGGCCTAATCTGATATATTCATTCAAAACATATGCTTCAGCTGTAAACTTTAACAAGACGATTGATGTGCCTTTCTGCATGATCTCATCAAATATCTCATTCAAAATATAATCAAACACATAATAAATTTTCATATTGAAATGTAGGGTATATTATTAACCTATGCAAAGTAGACCTATGTGTTGGGGAGCAATAATGTTCTATTCATTTAACTTTAAACCCAAAATAAGACATAGGCCTAATTTACAGATAATAATCTTATATGAAATTAATAAGTAATAAAACAAAGTTCTATTTAAAGTAATTATCATTTAAATTATTATGTTTATCATTGTTTTTTTTATACATAATAAAAGTATAAAAGCAAAATTCTAAATTAAAACAAAAACATTAAAAAAAATAATAAAAAAAATAACATTTTAAAGTTATATTGTCAGTACTGTAGGCATTAATAAGATGGTAATAAGCAGCACGTATGTTCCTTGCGAAATATAAATGTAAATATAGACATTGATATGATAAACATCGAACGTAGGAAAAAATGGCCCCGGTAAAATGGCCAGGAAAAAATGGCCCCGGTAAAAATGGTCCGGTAAAAATGGCCCCGGTAAAAATAGCCTCAATGACAAGTAGCTAAAAATGGCCAAAATTCAGTAATAGAAATGATTTTTTTAAATCAAATATTTAAAAGCTGTAATAACAAGAATTGAATCAATAAATACAAAATGGCCCCCAATTATAAAATTTAATAAAAAAATAAATTTTAAATGCTGTAAAATACCCTGTAAATTTATAAAATAAGTTTTATTTTTTCCTTTGAAAATAAGATCAATTTATGTGATTTTTTTTTAAATTTCTCTAAAAGTATTTGTTTTTTAACAAATACAGTTACACAACAGATGCAAATAATGTACTGAGAGATTATCGGAAAACAATGGTCATTAAATAACATTTTTTGATAGCAGAAATAAAATGTTTAAAAACGTTATTCCACTAACAAAATAGAGGAATGACATACATACAGTACTTCAACTACCGAAATATGCAACTCATAAATAACCACAAAATTCACTTTTGCAGTTTTAAATGAAATAACTTTACATGTTATAAACAATGTAAATAAACAGTAGTTAAAGCATGTGGATAAATTGTGTGTTTGAATCACAAGTTCATGTACACGTGCATGAAAAGGGAGAGGCTTACTTTCTCACAAACTTAGCAATAAATGTTCTGCTTAGAGTTACTTCAAAGAAGTATTTGTTAATCAAATATTGCTTTTTAGTAAACTGAATAATTAGGAATACATAAGCAAATTATTTAATTGCATAAATTTTATTAAATTGTTTATGGCCTGGTGGTTTAGTATTACGATTTTTAGATGCGAAAAAAGCGTATCTACAAGCCACTTTTCGGTCTGTCGAAAGAGTCAATTTACACTCTTCCCAAATAATATTGTAATAAATTACAGTGTTTTCATTTGCTACCTCGATACGTTACATGTTTGCAACAAAATGTTTTTCATTTGAACTTGAATTATTATTGTACGCACACACACACAAACATTAAACATTTCTAGATAGTACGGCGTGTCACTCATGAGGGTCACTCATTACTCTGTAAATCATAAAAAAATGGAGGGTGGCTTACTGTATTTTTTATATTTTTTTACAACCAATCATTTACTAATATATTAGGGATATTTTTAAAACTGTAATTGACCCCCTCTGGGGGATTAAATTTGGCTGGAAGTCTCAGATATATTTGAGTTTTAAAAATTAACGAAATATGATAGGCTATATTATTATTTAATTATATAGTATTAAGTCTAACTGAACAAAGTGAAAACATTAGAAGCTAAACACTAGTAAACTTGTGCGCCTCAACCGCTGTGCCGACAATGGCAGCGAATTCGCCATGAGCAAGCGGGTCGAGCACACGTGCACTAACACGTGATGTGACTCAGCCAATTACGTAATGTGCTTTGACCTCCAATATTTTACATTGGAATTTACCTGATTTGAACACGACAGATTGCCTGGTAGGCACAGTAGGTTTACATGCATCTAACGTTTAATATACTTTAATTTAATTGCGCATAAAGGTTTCTTGCAACCATTGGTTTAATAATAATAATAATAATAATAATAAAACAATAATATCTGAAAGTTAGAACACTCTAAAGTAATCAGCTAAAGTCTTTTTCCATTTTAGTTTAATTGTTATTGTAAAAAATATATCTTTTTTGGATGTATATTTTAAGTGCTAGAGTATATCTAAACATTGTGCTAATTCAGTGATTTCACTGCAAGAACATTTTGAATAAACCTTGATATTGAATTTATTAAATTTATTTTATGTAAATGTAGGTTTGTTGAGATGCAAAAAAAAATATTTAAAAATATTTAAAATACTGAATAGCCTTTATTTCTTACCGGCATTAGACTTAACGCCGATGAACTCTCCCAAATTCAGTTTAAAGTTTTCAGCTTCAGTTCCAATCTCAATTGATTCGTAGGTGACGTGATAAGCGTTGCCATCACGGGTAACCATATCTATCCGAAATTCATACTTTGCTGACGACGTAATTTTGTGGATTTTATTGTTTCCGAGCCAAAACTCGCCACTCAAATCACCAAATCCAGACGTATAAGTTTGCCAATTTTGGTTGAAATCTACAGAACCATCTTGTCGGCGCTGAAATACCTATAACATAACATATTTTTATTATTTTAATTGTAGCCCTAGGCATAGGCCCACAAAAGCAGTGAAGTACGGTACAACTGACTAATAGGCCTATATAATAACTAATACGGTACTGCTTGCTACGTTATTGTTTGCTAAAGAGGCAATACACGAGAAGAAATATCAATTAAAGGGACTTGGTCTTCGTCATTCATGAATGTTTACGAAAGATAGGCCAAACTGTAATGCCAGCAGTACTGATTCAGCAGATCGTTATCGTTATAGCAAAAGTTACTGACTGACGATTATAAACTTATTAACAAGATATGAATTTAAATACTGTAATGTATTTTGGCACAATGCTCTTTCTATATCTTCGTCTTCATCAAAGACCGTATTACTAAATTTATAACTCATTTGAGTGTGCCCTCTGAAATGAACCATTATGAGGCCTGACAATTGAGAGGTCTCGGAGTCGTGGTTCAGTCTCTAATTAGAGGGTTAACTTTGTGTTGAAGGATTAAAATTACTTAGTTGGTATTTTCAATCACTGTAGTGCTCTAACATTTCAAGGATCTTGGAATTAGGGAGTCTGGAACGGGAAAGCGAAGGGTAAATGAAACCTACCGTCCACCCTTCACCATCCGTGTCCATGTCACAATAAACAAGAAGTGCTTCGCATGATGAGCGAGGTTTAATTTTGTAAACACCACTTTGACTACTCATTCGTTGCTTGACGTCAGTACAGTCGCGATATGGTATTGTGTACAGCAGTACATTCGTTGGGAACATCAGTGCGACTAGTTGTCCAGCTACACTGAAGAATAGGTCACACATTTGACTGTCTTCATCGTAAGCTATAGAAGAACATTCTTCAAAGTGACGCAAACAAAGTTGTACACAATCTGTCAAACCCCTTACTGACGAATGATGTAGTGAATGACTCGAAAGCAGACGTCCATTAGCTCTGGACATCGACAGGGAGTGAATTGCTGATTCAACTATATTAATGAAAAATTATGTTAGTACCATTTAGCATTTTTGAAAAGGCAGATACTTTCCACGAATAAATAACTCCATTTTTAAAATAATGAAACATATCAGGGCCCTACATAGTAGTAATAGTTTTAGGTAAACTTAATTAGTTTTACTTTTAATTAACTATAACCACCAAAGTACATACTAGTGAGTGTAAACACAAATACAACAAAAATTGCAAATTGACCATTTTAATACCCGAAAAAATTATTAAGGTCAAGAAAGAAAACAGAGCAAGAAAATAAATTAGGTAGTTTGACTTTCCGGTACGAACAGGATTGTATATTAATTTTCAATTATTTTGGTCTGTCAATAATAGATTACTGGAAATCAATGAAGCAAAATCAGACCTACATACCCCCAGATGCAGAGAAAGTTAGGAGCAAGAAAATCAAGGACATCTTCCAAAGTCGGAACATAGTTACTTCCTAGTATAAAGATCTTATAATTCGCTCGTTCACCGAGGTCTTCTCTGACTGTCGGTTTTTTTAAAACTGATAATGTTTTTTTATGGATATTTTCCTTTTTGTTCAGTTAAGCCCATAAAGGCAACTTAAATGTCTTGTATATATTGTATATAAGGTGTTATTGTTACATATAACTATCTTTGTTATACCACCGACATGCTCATAAAGAAAAGCACATGTTTTTTGAATGTCTAAAAAATAGGATATTATGGGAAAATATAGACAATCTATTTAAGAAACTTGATAACAGTCAATCTTCTTTTAAAGAATTATTAATAGGCTGTGATAGCAGAATTAAAAATGAGATATATTCCATTGCAGTATTTGCTATATACAACATTAAAATTCTAACAGAGCTAGGTAAGCCAGTTTGTAAAAATGCATGGATTATATTTAAGAATTTTGTAAAAGAAAATAATTATGAATGGAACGTTATACTTGAATGAGTTTTATTTTGTTATCTATAGTATTATTATCATTGTACTAATTTTGAATATTTGGGATTAAATTGAAAAATACATTAAATTAATTGAGAGTTATATTTTAATATCAAAAATATAAAAAAAAAATATGAAAAGAAACAATGGAATAACGTTTGTAACCATACAAGAAAAAAAAGGCCTACTTATTTGTAAAATAGGCCTATATAGCGGCATTCACATCGGAACCAAACCGTAATTTGGAAGAGTTTCCGATCATCGGGCTCAGTATAGATATAAGCCTACTACTGTAGGTCCATAGATTAAATTCCTTAAAATTCAATACAACTATTAGGCCAATGTACCTTTGTATTATAGGAAAATAGACAAGTATAGGCATTGTGTCCATTTTTCCTTTGTACACTCTCAAACGTGAGAGAAACAAATAATAAATATTGTCACAGTAGGCCACAGTATATTCTTAAGTTTTGTGCACACTATCAAATTTTATAAATTTGTGTGATGTGTATGATGTATGGGCCTATGTGTATGTA
>NW_022751466.1:503243-513846 GCF_011630105.1 Anneissia japonica
TGAAGATTATATTAAATAAAGTATGTTATATTATAATGATATACCGTATAATGTGATATAAAAAAATAAAATTATTCTATTAAACAATTTAAATTATATTTTATTCCAAAATACCTTTATTCGATTATACACGTTATTTATTGTTAAAAAAT
The DNA here is from genome assembly GCF_011630105.1 of Anneissia japonica. Classification (NCBI taxonomy): domain Eukaryota; kingdom Metazoa; phylum Echinodermata; class Crinoidea; order Comatulida; family Comatulidae; genus Anneissia; species Anneissia japonica. The sequence continues at coordinate 503,396 of NW_022751466.1, forward strand.
GATATAATAAAAAAAATAAACGGTAACGCCATGAAGGTAATGAAAACAAAATGATATAGAAGGAAATATTGTACTGTACTGTACTGATTGTTTGAATAAAGGTGGTGGTTACGCCACGAAAGAGAAAAAAAAGAAAAGGGGTTTTTTTTTAAAGTGTTTTTTATCCTTTGTGTCGTTGTGTTACTGTGTTATTGTGAAATTGTGTTTAAAAGACAAGTCTCACCTACACGATGATTAATGTGTTATATTACATGAATAAAATAATTTGAATCCATCCTAACCACACTTTACGAGCAACGCAATTCTATAATCGTTCAAAATTTGAATTGAAATCAGGCCTACATACCACTAGTTGACGAGAAAGTCAGGAGCAAGAGAATCAATGACGTCTTCCAAAGTGTGAACATAGTTGCTTCCTAGTATAAAGATCTGATAATGCACTCGTTCACAGTAGCACTCTCGACTGTCGTTTTGTATAAAACTGGTAGCGAGTTGTTTTTCATGAATATATTTATTTCTTTTCATGTGAAGTACTTGGAGGCAACTTTATTGTAGACTATTATATATATCGTATATAAGACATTATTATTGTTATTATTATTGTTTATTACCTTTAATATATTCCGAAAGGGATGTATATGCCACGTAGTACAGTAATTAAGTTCACTAATTGGCATATACTTCGTGCCTGTGCCTAAAGAAATGAAATGAAATGACACGCTCATGAAGAAAAGGAGAATTTGATATAGTGTTGTTCTTTGTGTTGCTGTGTTATTGTGTTATAGGCCTATTTAATGCTTTGCCTGGAAAAAATTAGCGAAATTAGGTAAAACTATCTTACACCCGTTAATGATTTTCAAAATCCTATTGTAAACAATGCATACACACTATCATACCCGTTGATGCAGAGAAAGTCACGAGGAAGGAAATCAAGAACAACATATTCCAAAGTCTGAGCATTGTTACTTCCTAGTATAAAGATCTGAGAATGCAGTCGTTCACTGTGGTTTAGGCCTACTCTCCGACTGTCGGTTTTTTTTTTTTTTTTTTATAAAACTGGTAGCGAATTGACTCTCATGGATATTTATGTAAAGCGCATAGAGGTATATGACTTACATTATTATTTATTATCATTATTGTACCACCTACATACTCATAAGATAAAAATTGATTTTTTATTGTGTTTAATGCTTTGCCTGGAAATAAATGAAACAAAATGAAGTAACCTACATTAATGTGTTTTTATAAGCCTATAATTTTTGTTATTTTGAAGAACTATAAACGTGATTTGTTCATAAAAATACTAAACTATTTCGAGCCATAACTCAAGATTGGAGCTTAAATAAACAAAGCTTTATTGATTGATAATTTGAATTTTATGAAAGTTGCCAAGTCAGGATCAGTAAAAAGTAATGTATTGTATTGATGAATTATAGTAAACCAAAACTCATGATGATAACGAGTAATGCCACTTGCCACTTAGACAAAATCCAAATTACTAGGGAGCTTTCGATTTTTGCGACGACGCGACGCTAGATAGAACGGCGTCACTTATGCGTGACCGTCCTACCTGGCGGCGTCCTACGAATTGCGTTCCAGAATCTACTCGACGATGTGACCTTAACGTTCTCGCATGCGCAGATGACTTTTAGTGACGTCATTACGTTCTACGTCCTACCGTTGTCGTGTAATCAAAAGCTCCCTATTGACTCTCTCATGTGCACGTGAAGCCTATCAAAATATATTCAGTCAAAAACACTGTGGGTTTCAAAATTATATATTCACATAACTTATTTTTTATTTAGTGTTGTTACAGTAAAAGGGAACAAGGCCTGGGATTTATTAATCTCATCTTAGCAATTAATGTCAAACAAGTTAAGATGTTCTCTCATCTTAGCAATTAATGTCTTAAGTCAAACAAGTTAAGATGTTCTAAAGCAACTTAAGCTGATTTATCAAACCATCTTAGCAAAATCCTAGCTTAAAAATCGTCTCAGGTGGAGCTTGTGCACAATCGACTTTTTAATTTTAAGCATTTTTAAAGCTCAATATTTATAAATTTGACTTAAGCCAAAAAATGGACTTAAGGCAAATCTAAGCTGATTTCTGATAAATTCGACGACTGGTCCAGATGGGGTTATGATAATAATAATAATAAACTTTATTTATACACGTGTGGCCCAGACTCAGCCAATGACTGTTCTTCCCTAGGGCCGTGTTAAAATAAAATTTTAAACTTTAAAACAGCACACAAAAAGGGTTCTACCCTGGATACTCAGAGACAGTGTTGTGCCCATCCCGAAGGTTTCCCTACCCATGTCTATTGAAAATGATTTGAGACCAATTTTCCTAACTTTTTTCAAATCTTAGACGTCATTCCATCTTTTATACCGGCCCAAACGTATGGGATTCACTTACCATGTCTTTGAAAAATAAATTATCTATTTCCAGCTTCAAAACGAATTTTAAAAAATCTCTGGTCTCGGCATACAACAAGTAGGCCTAATCTCTCTACATCGACTGTATAATCTTTCTTCTCGTTTGACGTTTTTTGTATTCAAAAGCACCAGTAAACAACCAGCAGGTCTAATTTCCTGTTTCTTTCATTCCATTCTTCATATGACCCAGTACATCGAGTTTATCTGCCTTACCTTTGTTTTATTTACTTCTTTTTATTTATTATTCAAACTTCCCATTTTGTTTCACTTAATTTATTGTACTTATTTATTTACTGTATTTATTGTACTGTTAAAAAACGATTAAAAAAAATTTAATTATTATCTTTTAAACTATAGCCTCAAATTTCTTACTCGTTTTTTTTTTTCTTTTTTTTGTTCATGTGGCCTGAGCTTAAGTGTCTTCGGACCTATACAGGCTTCCATTCATTTATCAATAATAAAAAAAAAACATGTAATAAAAAAAAAATGTAAATAAAATAATCTATTGATGATGATGAATAAAACAGTAACAGTAACAGTAACTTCAGCAGTAATGAAGGCTGTTGACAACTTTATCGGTAAGATGATTTGGAAGCAGATTGAAGATAGTATTCACCTCACCCATAGAGAAAATATGCCTCAACCAGCTTGGTTGCACCAGCGGGGTTTCTAGCACTGATGCTCTTATTCGATTTTTTACAAGAATGTATTATTGTAACTGATAGTGGGAGAGGTAAGAACCCTGCTTATCGATTTCCGAAAGGCTTATGGTACGGTATGGTTAATCATAAGATTTGATTACTAATATTCTATAATACAGTAATATACTGCTGTAAAATAATAAGTTTGTGTGTTCCAAATATGTGTAAAAATATGAATGAAATAAGAATATTTTAAGACTGAAATTTGGAAAAACTAAGAACACTTAGCCTGGGGAAAAATTAGTTCTTACCAATTAGTCTCGCTATCTTATTGCACTAATGAATATTTTAGGAACAATTAATTCCTTAAAATTAAGTAAAATAAGAAATTTAAATGTATTATAAATTAAAATGTATAATTGAAATTATATATGAAAAGATTTAAAGGGGAGGGGAATTGTCCCATACTCAATTTTTTTTTTATTCAATATTTAAAAGATTTTAGTGCTTTGGAAAACCTCACGAACACACATACCCATACATCTGATATGTTTGGGTCCACACGTCCTTCCTCGGAAAATTTTGTTTCTGTTATAGATTCCCGAAAATGCGCTCCCATATCTTTGCAACAATCAAATATATTTTTTAGTTGCATTTTTATTTAATTAATTTTATTTTGTAGGAATTTTTATTAGTTTAATTTTGTGTTAGTTATAAATTATGAAATTCAATATATTGTACCGTATATATTATACCGGAACTCTATGATTAGGCCAAACAAAATGTGTTGTCCTTCGTGTTGTTGTGTTGCCCTTCGTGACCGACCGAAATTTTCCAATAATTTGGGTCGGCATTTAAAAAAAATGTTTTTTAATTTTTGTTCTTGAGTACAAGACAAACGTCTTGTACTCAAGTACAATTTCGAGAAATACCGCATCCGAAATTAACATTACAACATAAAATCTAAAACAGACATGTACTTTAACCAAAATTGGGCCACAGATGCACACGTAAAATCGGTAAAATAGAAGGCATAATTTTGAGAACCGAGCGCGACGACGGTGAAGATGTATGCACGCACATCGGATCTCTCGCGCTGTCAACCCACGACTTGCCACGACCCCATCTAGCCTATTCTTTACTACTGTACAACTAGTGTTTGCCGCAATCAGAAATCGTATTCATTATCTTACGATATATTGGACAATATTCACACGGGTCTATTCATCGTTTTAAAGCCTGTACATAGCTAGACACAGTGGCGTAGAAAAGTATTTTTCATTAGGGGGATGATTAAAAATTCTTGGAATTGACATAAAATTACTGATGTCGTACACACCCTTCAGTGTGAAAATGTGGCTTGCTTTGCAAAGAAGAACTTAGATTGGTACCAGATAAAATAATTTTGTTATCAACATTAATACATTGTGCTAATTTTCATCTTTGTAAGCGCATAAGACATTATAAGGCAAATTATTTCTGTGACAGTCTTTTGAAGTGTGTAAAGCTCCATTTTATCCCATACATAGTCAAAATATTAAGGGGGGGGGGGAGGATGATACAATGGACCATCCCACCTTGTCAAATATTGGGGGGTATATCCCCATCCCCCGGGATCTACGCCTATGGCTAGACATCTTAGGCTCCGTTTATGCCAATCATGAACGAAATATTTAATATCTTATGTTTTTTTCAAAGTTTACTTGGACATTTTCTAACGGGGGAGAGGTCCAATAGGTAGTCCAGTGGCGGATCCAGGATTTCAAAATACAGGAGGCCTAGGGGATTTTAAAAGACCAAAAATCTAAACCACCTCAGCCCCACTGTGGTTGGAGCTGGGGTAAGAAAATATATGATTATGACACCTTCAGATGGCCGGAAATGGCGATCGCAGACTTAATTTAAGTTCTACATTTTCCTTTTTTGAACAAAATTAAGGGAGTGGGGGAGCGGCGGGCTGAGACCCCCTTGAATCCGTCACTGTGGTCCACGCGCACCTCAGCCACACCATGGTTGGGGCTGAGGTGAGCAAATTTAAAAAATCGACCCCTCTAGGTTCTGCCCTCGCCGGCTGGGGCACGTTCCCCCTTGTTTTTGCCACTAAATTTTAAACATTTCAATGCATAATAATGTTATGTGCTACTCACTTAGGCCTATCTATTCTGGAAATATACTGGTTGAAGGTCTTGTGCTACAAAGACCTTTAAGCTTTTAGCCTATATTTATTTATTTATTTTTACTTATTTTTGATAAAACTTATTTTTGATAAAAAGTGGTACGGTTCCGACGGCCTTGTATGGCTCAAGGATGAGGTGATTAAATTTTGGTGACGACCTGGAATAGGGTGTGGATATGAGGACCAATAAAAAGGAAACGTTCTTCCAGACCAGATATTTCAAAAAGTAGTCAACTGATATGAATGAAACTTTCGTTAAATTTTAACCAAGTTACAAGGAAGACATTATAAAGTGTAGGTCTAGTAACGATCCGAATTCGGGTGTGCATCTTATAGCCAAAAAGTCCCAGACCTGAATATCTCGAAAATGGACCCATGTATAAAAATGACAATTGGCAGAATAGTTTTTCATGTTTTAATTAAGAAGTGTTTCAATTTTCGTCACCATCCGAAGTAGGCTGTGGATATGAGGACCATTTAAAGAATATGCAAGAATTTTTGTTTTGTCAGCTATAAGAGTAAAACGTGCAATGTGTTATGCCAAAAGAAGGAATTAGCAGGTGTACAACCGACACAATAAAAGGCGTTCGAAAATGAAGTGTTTATATTTTGGTGTCGATATTTGGACCATTCAAAGCAAAACGTTACAGATTAGATATCTCTAATTAGATATAACTAATCAACTTATCTAAATGAAACTTTCGTGTTAGTGTATTTTAAGATTAAGTAGATTGTGGTCGGTGGTTGGTAAGTACATATTTTTGAGGGATTTTTAATAAAAAGAGATTGGAGATGGGCGGAGATATGCTCTCTACTGAGTGCTCTTGTTATTATTATTATTATTATTATTATTATTAGGCCCTATTATTATTATTGTTGTTATTATTATTATTTATTGTTGTTGTTCTTATTATTATTATTGTTGTTTATTATTATTATTATTATTATTACTACTATTACTATTATTATTACTATTATTATTATTAATATTATTATTATTATTATTATTATGCGATTACCTCCAGTTCATGATATTCTACTGGGTCTTTTGAGCAATGTCTCGGCTAATTCCCGCAGCTTAGAGACACAGCACTTTTCTCAATATGTGAGCTGTTCCAAGGATGGCCGACAACTGTGCACTTCCAATGACGTTAGGTAAATCTAACTTCTCATGCCGGATCTTTTCTTCCTTCGATATGCTTCCAAGTGCACCAATTACGATAGGTATCACTGTCACTTTCGAGGTTCTGTGGATTCTCTTTATTTCAAATGCTAGGGGCTGATATTTATCCATCTTCTATTATTATTATTATTATTATTATTATTACTATTACTATTACTATTACTATTACTATTACTATTACTATTACTATTACTATTATTATTATTATTATTATTATTATTATTATTATGTTATTATTATTATTATTATTATTATTATTATTATTATTATTATTATTATTATTATTGAAGTCTATCCGAAATTCATACTTTGCTGACGACGTAATATTGTGTATTTTCTTGTTTCCCAGCCAAAATTCGCTACTTAAATCACCAAATCCAGACGTAAAATTTTGCCAATTTTTGTTGAAATCTACAGAGCCATTTTGTCGCCCCTGAAATACCTATAAGAATTTAATTGTTATTAATTATGGCCTAGGCATACTAAAGCAGTAAAGTATCACAAAAAGACAGTAACTCCGAAAAGAGACACAGACATTTTGAGATTCAACGTTTCGATCTATTTGATCATTTTCAAATTGATTGTTTATTTAAGACTAATTAGTGGATCCTCTGGTTTCAGTAAAATATCAACATAATAAATAATAACCGATACATTAACCGTTGTTATTTACTATAAAATAGCTTAAAGATCAGAGGCAACGAAAGTTACAAGGCCTACTCTAATGCCGACCAGTTTTGATTTAGAGGTTCGTTATCATTATAACAAAAACAAAACGTTCTTATAACGTTCGCGAACGTTGTGGTTTGTTATGTCACAAAATAACGTTCACACAACGTTGTAAGAATATTCAAACGTTGTGACGTTGTGAAATTAGGTTATAAGTACGCACATGGTTCTACAAAATAACGTTTTTATCACCAAACTGTATCGTTATTATAACGTAATTTTTAGTAGACTACGAAAATAATCAAAAAAAGAGGTATAGAAATCAAGTTAGGGGGGAGTGGAATGTTAGAAGCAGTCAATATAGCCAGATATCCTAATTTTATCATTTATCTAAAATGTGCATATTGGAACTAAATAAGCTACAGATATGATTTTGGTGTCTAAACTCCTAATCTTTAGACAGGCAACAAACTAGACATATAAAAACTACTGTCACTCAAGCCAGAATGGAACATAATCCAAAAATATTTTTTTTTTTTTTAAATAACCGCAAAATATACTTAAAATGTACATAAAATAAGAATAAGTATATAAACTCACCAAAAGTAGTTTGGTATCGTTTAAAGCTCTTCCGATGCTGAATAATGTTTTGCAGTTAATCGTAAAAATTCAATTATCCGTATTAATATTATTAATATAAACAGGACACAGTTGCGTAACTCGTGAGCTCTTGTTGGGGGGTACTGTCACTCATGCCAGAATGGAACATAATTCAAAAATAAGTGTTATTTGTTTTAAAATAACCGCAAAATATACTTAAAATGTGCATAAAATAAGAATAAGTATATAAACTCACCAAAAGTATTCGTGTTTGGTATCGTTGGAAAGCTCTTCCGATGCTGAATAATGGTTTGCAACTTACACATATCAGAAACGGTGTAATTTTGTATATATTGTCCCGTAAATTTCAATTATGGCATACGGTACCGTATTAAAATAAACAGGACCCAGTTGCGTAACTCGTAAGCTCTCGGGGTGGGGAAAGAGGCCCTGGGCTCCTACTACTACTTAGTATTTTACTATCGAGCCTTAACCGTGCGTAACGCATGTGCTTGTAGGCTTTGGAACAATTAAATATAAATTAATAGGTCTACCTGGAAATTGAGTGAAAAAAATAAATACAAATAAAATAGCATAGCGCTGATGAGATATTGTTTTGGAGTCGTCAGTGTGGAATGGTTTCATCACGATTCTTTATTATACGGTCCTTCCTAGTACTGTATAGCAAAAGCATTATATCAATGCAAGGGTTTTTGTATTGACAGTCTTAGGTGCTTGGCGGGAAGTTTGCTTAGGCCCGACCAATCAAAATGAAGGTCATTCCTTAAGTCAAACCCGAAGCCTAATTTGCATACATCACCCTATATAAATGTATACAACACTTGACATAGTGGCCATTCGTAGCATAATTATGATTTTTGGCATTTAAATTGATAAATATAAAATACGGTATTACATTTGAACATTTAATTGATTGATATTACAAATATAGGTGGATGCACTTTTGGAGACTCTGGACAATTAAGAAACTGGGCTAATCTATTGAATTTGATAAGGCATAGGATAAAGAAATCAATCAAGCTTAATGAAAAAAATTAAACTTTACAGGTTCTTTGTTAATATTCCTATCAATTTCACAATTCATATATTTTCTGATCAACAACATTTTGGACAAATCAGATAAGGTTGATTTTGATTTTGCCCTTTCATACCATAATTTAGCATTGTCATACGCGTTTTTCTTAATAAATGAATATAGCCAGGAGTTATCTTGTTCTAAATTAAAATACTTCATTAGATCAAATTTTTGCAGTAACTCTTGTATGTGGGTAATCCATTTCCATTTGACATTATGTCGTCGTGGAATGAAGTGAATGTAGCCGGAAGCGCCTCTTTATGGCGACTGAGGTAGTCACGGTCCACGCACAATAACGCTGCAAGTTATGGGTTATTCTTCTACATTTACATTTACTGATTTATATAAATTGAGTTTTAAATCTTAAATACAGCAGAACCCCTATTAACGGGACACCTTCGGGACCAAAAAAAATCTCAACATTAAGGGCCATTATCTTTTGGAACATTGGCAAACAATTTTGGCAATATTATCACGTTCAATTTCCAATCAATTTTTAATAGTTTGCATTGAATTTATTCATTAATCATGTAAAACATTAAAAAGATCAGGACATAAGAAAGGCAAAAGTGCAAGAAACAACCCTTAATAGGATAAGCCATAAAAAATTAACAACTACGTATTTCCACGTGGTTCCCATAAAAACGATTTCAAATTGAGTAATGGAGTAGAGAACAAAATACAACGTCAAAAAAGCAAAAAAAATGCAATGAAATATTCAATAAGTTGGCCTAAACATAGTATTTTAAAAAATTGATATGCAGAGAGGTGTATAGCGTCCTACCAACAAGTTTGATGCCAGTTCTCCACTTCTGATTGATAAATACCTCACCGACAGCGGTTCCGACAAGTCCGGTGTACGGCACGGGGTCTTAACCGACTAGAGCTCCGGTCATGGTCCAAAACAATATACAAGATAGGGTTCATGGGTAGACTTTTTTTTGGCTTAGTATGGGTCAAAACTGTGCTTCTCGACCATTAGCAAGCAAAATAACGTTACATGGAGAGAAAATCACCCCTCCTCACGCCCGTCCTACGGGCGTGAGGAGGGGTGATTTTCCCTTTGACCCCTGCTGGCGCCGCCAGTGATCTGTGGCAGTGAGCAAATCTGAAAAACCACATAATTCAGAACTATTGAATCATGTGTGAACAAATGGGAAAGATCAATTAGTAAAATTACCAACAACCTCTCTACATTAAGTCCTAACTTACACTCTCAGTTGTGTGGCATCATCCCTAAATTGAAAATACAACCTTTGTTTCAGCAACAAGGAATTTTGTTTATGTTTTGTACCAATTCATAGGCCTATAAATTAAACAAAAGAAGAAATGTATTATGTGTAAAATTTGAATACAAATCAGGCCTACATACCACCAGATACAGAAAGCATCAGGAGCACGGAAATCCAGGAGAACATCATCCTGAACTAGTTGCTTCCTAGATTAAAGATCTGATAATGCACTCGTTCATTGTGGTACTCGCCGACGCAGACGAGCATTTGGCCATTTCGTAAGCAGCCGTGCCTAAAATTATGTAGTTTTTACGCATGCGCTAGAATTGGGCGTCGTCAACGCGATCGAGCTTGTGAAAAGAAACTCAATTGACAGAGTACTAATTGTTTCCTATATGGACAGCTACTGATTACCG
>NW_022751466.1:514014-539003 GCF_011630105.1 Anneissia japonica
ATTCTTGTCTTTATTTTTCTCTTCTCTTTTTCTTTCCTTTTCTTTTCCTCTTCTTTCTCTTTCCCTCCCTCTCCCCTCTTTCTTTTCTCTTATTACCCAGCCCGGTACGACGGCTTGGTCGGCCGGTAAAAACCGTCAGGGGGGGGGCGGTTTCCCCCCCCCCCCCCCCCCCCCCGCGCCTGTTACGACACTGGCTAACACGCCAATCATCCCCCCAATGAAAAATATTTTTCTACGCCACTGCCAACAATATCGGTTTTTGGCATAAAACTATGGGTTCGTCAAAATTGAAAACTCCTTGGATGATTACGCTCCTTTTCAAAACTTGATCGCGTTTACGACGCAAAAAATTCTAGCGAACTACATAATTTTGGCCAAGGCGACACAAGGTTGGCACGGCGGGTTTACGAAAGGGCAAATGCCTCGCTTAATATGCAATGGTGTGTTTTTGGTTTTTTTTTTTGGTTTTTTTTGACGAAATACTTTTACGAAATAAATGAAATGAAATGAAGAAATACAGTAAACTTGCTGGTGTTTCAAAACCCTATTAAACATTGCACACAAGTGACGGTAAATTATGATTTGTAACTTAGAAATAAAGATGAATTGTTCACAGAATGCTGGACTATTTTAGGTCACTCAATACTTTCCTCCATGTTTACAAACACAACCTGAAGAATATCAATGAATTAATTTAATGTTTTATACAGAGAACCCCTCCTTGGGACAACCATAATAAGGAGAAACTGTTTTCGCCCACGAAATGAGGGAAAAGTACATCGTTTACAATATAATAGACAACCCCTATTTAGGTGACACCCCTAGTTTGGTCCCGAAGGTGTCTCATTTGGGGGTTCTACAGTATTTCGAAAATGGAAAGCCCCGGGTGGACGGCAGCGGTGTCCGGGAACATAGAACCCTTAACCGTCGTCAGAAAAAACCGCCCGGTTTACAGTGAGTTTCATTTAGCTTTAGTTATTAATAAGAAGTGACTCTACAACAATAATCCATGTAAATACTATTCATTATTCATAAAGATTTCCGTTCTCTAATTGGTTACCATATTTAATAAATTTAATAGATTATTCATGAAAAAGCAGCATGATGAATAAAAAGTATAGCCGCGTTAGTCTGTACAGTATAGAAAGTATAAAGTTCAAAACAGCAGCACTTTTGAGACTAACAATATATAATTTATTCTCTAGCTTTCGTCACAGTCTCCTGATGAAGTCCACTGTGTGGACGAAAGCTAGAGAATAAATTATATATTGTTAGTCTCAAAAGTGCCGCTGTTTTTACTTTATACTTTCTTTGAAAAAGCAGTTAAATTGAAATAGAGTCGCAAAAGGTAGATAACCTAGAATATAGGATCACCATATAAAGAATTGAATACCAGGGATGTAAAACCCCAAGTCCTATTGCAATATTCGTGTATACTTAATACGACATTATTTAAAACACGTTCGTTTTAAAATTTTACATATTACAACCCCTTTATTAAGAGAGCACTCCAATTCGGAGGACGGGGACACTTTAACAATAATAATCTTTATTGAATGTACAACCAATAGATAAGACAGTATAACACATACCGTACTCCAAGTATCGAAATGCACGCCATCGTGTCTGGATTCAATATTTTGACATTAACTATGTCATCATCAGGAATCACAACCAATAGCCTTCCACATCACAATAGCCTGTACATCCCGACTGTCCTTTATTAGTAACCAGACACAAATCTGTGCCACTTATTTTTGTTCTCTTATCAATTTTTTTGTGTGGAAGCTGTTGCCTAAATGATTTTATCCATTTTTGTTTTCATTTTTGTCTGATTTCATTTCTATAACAGACAGGGGGTATTTGAGTTGGCATTTTTCCTAAGCTAGGCGTTTATTCTAATAAATACTGTTACTTATCAAATATACGTGATCACAAATGAATTAATTAAAAATCAATATACTTAAGATAATAATTATTTTGATTATTGTACAGTGTGTGAATATACCAAGCAAGTACGAGAGTATAACATAGCAGAACGTATTGCAAGGACGTTGGAGCCACCAGAAAGCCAGGAAACCACATCTATGTCCGTGTCATCCAGTTCTACAGCATCTCCAATGGTAGAATGATACATTTTTACATTTCACAATAATTTACACTTATACCTAACCAGAACCAGAGAGTGCCATTTTCGGAGTGGGGAGGCAAGGGTTTTTTTTTTTATGACGGTCCGATGTCCCATGGGTTTTGTCATTTTTTCATGACAAATTGTTTTTTTCTCCTCGACAGACTATTTTACCTCCTCCCCACCCCCGCCCCAACTCCTCCACCGGAGCCATCCCTGATGGAAGCGGGACTCTATCTGCAAAACTCCCCAAGTGTGCCTCATCCCCACCCCTTTAACGGTGACGGAAACGGGGGGGGGGGGGAGTTGGCCCTTCCATTTTTTCTACTCTTGGACCAAACTCATCGCCAGTAATAAACATAGTTAACTAACGCTATACAATGTCATTATTTTTCAATATTTCTTTTCATAATTTTTAGAGATTTCATCCTGTATCTGATGACCTTTTCCTATGACATCTTTAATTAGATTTTTCAAACAATTGTATTTAAGGCATGAGAATCAGGACACCCATCGAGCAAGCTTCTTAGCAACAAATTTAATTATTTTGCACATTTTTAAAAGCATGATCACTTCTCCTTTGTTGGATAAAATCCATTTTATTTCCATATCAGGTTTTTTTTTATCAACACTAACAATAACATGCACATCTAATAACCTATGAATTACATCTTTAGTTAGGCTTTTTTGAACAAATTACTAAGGCATATAATCAATGGCTACAATTAAGTGTGCTCCTTGGTAACAAATGCCAGTTTTTACGTAATTATTTGGAACATCTGTAAACCCTAACAATAACATGCGCATTAATCAACCATAGCAATAGCATGCGCATCTAATAACCTATCAGTTACATCTTCAAATATACTTTTTTAAACAAATTACTAGGCATATAACCAACGACTACAATTGCGTGTGCTCTTCGAAGGACTGCTATTATTATTATTCAAAATATGTAAAATGATGTCATAGTTGAAAAACACGGAAAGTGACCAATGCCGTTCAAACAACCCTGTGCAAAAATATAGGGAAAAAGGAATACAAAGATAAACATCTGGTTGGAGAAGAGATGACTTCAACATCATACCCTCTTGCTCACAAAAGAGCAGTTTCCTCCCCTTGTTCATTTTGTCGATATGTTTTTGGATTTTGTTCATATGGTTTATCTGATCTCGTTCCACCATACAAATCATTTGGTAGTGTTACTAGGCTTTCGCGTGCTTCTCATCACTTTATTCTGTCAAAGCCGAAGTGCAGAGCCATGGCTTTGTGAAATTCCCTTCCCGAGGACTGTTTCCCGGAGGAATATAACTTCACTTGTTGGAATTGTTGGAAGCATAGAGTGAATCTTCATCTCATCCACTCTGAAGTCGTTCTCAAAAGTTTGCTTGATTGAGATCCTTTTCTTTTTGTCCTGATTTTGTTACTATTTAACTAGCCTATACCTTCAGTGGCTGCTAGCCTTGTATTTGACGATATAACAATATAAATATCCATAAAAAAAAACAAAGAATGAAAAAGAAATAATTGATCGCCCAAATTGCCTCAGAGGTTATTACTACGCGTTTTGAAAAACAAGCATTTCGTGGGGACATTCATCGGACCCCCTCGGGTAGTGTTGTCTCTCGATTCCCCCCCCCCCACCTTTTGGCCCCCGTTTCGGACATCTCTGAAACCGCCCCTGGACGCCTGAGTCCAAGGATGGCCGACACTCAACTCGTGCTGGACAAGGTACATTTTGATAGATCCCTGGCCAGGGCTTATCCACATACTGCAGTTTGGATCCTCCTATTTTCCTTTCCTTGTTTTTCCAATAACATCTGTTCATTTGTTTTCAGCGCATAGAAACCCTCGTATTTTACCGGTATAAATACATAACCTTTTAACTTTCTTCAACCTTTAAGAGGCAATACCCGTAAAGAAACATCGGTTGGCATCGATTCTGGTCATCAGTTTGAAGAGAATCAGGTGTATGATATTCATATACAATTACTAAGCTTACTGAGACTCATCTATTTGGGTTCTGGGTTGGCATTTTGTACTTTTTACAACTAAATGTGATTACACCTATACTTGATTCTCCTGACGCAAATCCATTATTGTCTACCTTATTCCTTCAGGACAATAAAAATTACCATCGACATTGCAGTACCCGCTGCTTACTTGGACTCGAATTCAATTCTGGCTATCAGGCGCGAGCTCGGTGGACTAGGTATGGTGCCAGGCTAGTGATCTGTAGATCGTGGGTTCGAGTCCCACCATAGAACAACTTGCAAATTTTTTATTTTTTTTTTTGCAATTGTTTTCACACGTACTGAGTATTCTGTACATTTCCATGTCAGGTAGGGCAAAATTACACCTATACTTGATTCTCCTGCTCGCAAATCCAGTTATTGTCTGGTATTACATCACGACAATAACAATTACTATCAACATTGCAGTACCCGCTGCTTACTTGTACTCGAATTCAACCCTGGCCATCAGGCGCAAACTCGGTGGTCTACAGGTATGATGCCAGGCTAGTGATCTGGAGATCGTGGGTTCGAGTCCCACCCGAAAACAACTTGCGATTATTTTTTCGCAATTGTTTACACATGCAATGAGTATTTCAGTACATCCACGCCAGGTAGGGCAAAATTACACCTATGTATTTGATTCTCCTGAAGCAAATCCAATTATTGTCTACCGTATTCTATCACGACAACAACAATTACTATTTTATATTAGATTTCAGTTATTTTGATTCATTTACTTCTGGGCCGGATTGCATAAGCGGTTTTTAGACGGTCTTATCGGTTAGCCAGCTATAATCGTGACATCACTACTGGTCTATGATTATAGACCATTGCTATACCGCTGTCTAACCAGTTAGCTTAAATTTTAAAGCCTACTCGGAGGAGGCTTAAAACAGTCTAATTTTCATCATGGCGTTCTGATGATTAATTCAACAGTGCAATGGCAAGACCAAGGCCTAGATCAAAGTCGGAGAACTGCGACGAATATTCCGCACGCTTCTCAGCGTCTGTAAAAATAAGTCTACGTTTATTTCGATACATTTGCGTGCGTCGAGCACGCATGACGTCGCTCCCAATATTACGTTACTAGGGAGTGCTTGTTTGCGTTTCAATACTCAAAGCGGTCTTAGGGAGGACTCTATTATAGCAATGGTGTTAGAGGAATGACTTTAGTAAGACCGTCTAAGTGATAAAGCCGGCTTTATTCGAGGAGTTAAGACTACCAGTTAAGACCGTTTTATAGCAATCCGCCCCTATTACTTATCTTATCTTATGAAGTATAGTCAGGCCTACATACCACCAGATGCTGAGGAAGTCAGGAGCAAGAGAATCAAGGAGAAAATCTTCCAAAGTCTGAACATAATTGTTTCTTAGTATATATGAAGATCAGATAATGCACTCTTTGATTGTTGTACTCTTCGACTATCGCAGACTGTCGTGATGGTAGCGAGTTGTTTTTCGTTGAAATTTGTCTTTTTGTTTATGTAAGACGCATATGGAACTTTATTGCATAATATAATATTCTTCTATTCTTTAAACATACACCCACTTCTCTAATCATTGCCTTTCTTGTGGTGTGTTTCCAAAAAGCAAGAAGATTACAAAAATAACTCTATTTTTTAGCAAGAAGATAAATCTGATTCAAACTCTCGTCCCATTTCGATTCTTTATTTTCCAAGATTCTTGAAAAAATATTTATGATCGTACATAATGATTCTATCAAGAAACATAATTATACTTTATTGTAAACAATGTGGTTTCCGTCAAAAAATATTCTACATCTTAATTTATCTACAACAAAGGTAAGAGTCAACTTCATTGTCAAAAAAAAAATAAATAAAATTAATAAAATTCTGAGATATTTGTTGTATCTTATTGTATAGAATCATTCATTATATATGAAATAAATAGTTAAATCACTCATTTGTATGTCATGCTACTAATAATGCTAATAAGTTTATTATCTTATTAAACTAAATAACAATATTTGTGATTTAATCGAAAATAAAGTCTTTTTTCTGGTGGAGTATTTATTGATCTAAGCCCTTCGATACTATTACGTCATGATATCAGTGGAACCTCCCTCAGCCTATTTAAAGATTAGCTACAATGCGCAGGGTTTTCTTCTTCGTTCTATTGTATTTCTTCTTTACATTAATGATATTCTGAATGCTTTTCAAAAAAAGTAAATTGTACCTTTATGGCGATGATACCACAATATTTTTTTGTTCTGATTCGAACCTTGGTTCTCTTTTACTTTCTATTATTCATGAACTGAAAGGTGTAATTGATTACTTTAATATTAATAGACTTCCGATTACTACTAAGAAATGCAACTTCATGCTGTTCGGTAACCACCACAGACTAAGAAACGATGATATGTAATTAATTAGAGGCCATATTATTATGCCTCGTGTGGAACACACTAATTTTTTAAGCATTAATATTGACCACGAACGAACTTAATTTTAAGATGCATATAAAGGAAGTGAAACTCAAAATTAAAAAGAAATATTACTATCATTTATTGCATTTCTTACCCAGCTTCATACTTCGTAACATTTATACTTCTCTTTTCCTCCAATTTATTAGTTATTGTAACATTGTATGGGCAATAATTACCATGCTAATCTATTTTAAATTCACAAACTTCCAAATAAAGTCGTTGGTTTATATTTTTGGAGCCCCGCCTCATGCTCATTTTTATCCTCTTTTTCGGATTTAAATGTATTTTTACCATTTTTGATATAAATAATATTACAATAATGCATCTATATTTTAAACGATAAACTCCCCTTTTCCAACTTATCAAATTCCGTCTTTAAAAACTCATTTGCATATAATGTATAACACTAGAATCTGTAATAATCTTCATCAACCCAAATTCTTATCAAAATACTATTATAAGCCTAGGGCCTAGGCCAAGTTGGCTTTCATTATCATTATTAGCACTCCTCAATATTATGCTATAATAATTATAATTGCATTATTTTGTTCTCCTGGTCGTTTTTTTTCTTTTCCTTTGTGTGTGTGTGTGTGTGTGTGTGGTGTGGGGGGGGGGGGGGGGGGGGTGTTTTTTTCGAGACATATAAATTAATATTTCATAACAGTGATGAAACTGGAATACGTAAGATTTTGACTTTAGAAACACTAAAATTTATTGGGCGAATATTTTGACTACTCCTGTAGACTTTGTCAACGCTTGACAGAAAATTTAAAAAATTCATGTATGTTCATTGTACGTCAAGCGACGGAAAGATGGGGGGGGGGGGGTGTCCGAGGACAAAAATGAAGATATCTCATGAATATTCATAATATAAAAAACTTTTCTAAGTTTTATGCATAGCGCCCTCAATACGTTCAGTTTAGCAAAAACATTTTCCATCTTTTCATTATTATAATTATTCAGTGTTAAAACAGCGTTGCTTTATAATTGCCGTTGAAAAAGCTTGTCAAATCAGGTACAATGCTTCTGTTAACATTGGCCATAATACTAATTTACATAGGAAGGACTAATAGTGAGTATTTCAAGAACATTTACTTTCTTTTCGATATGACGGCGTTGTAGAAATAAACTACATAGGCCAGCGACTACTGCAGCCTACACTAACAAAAATTCACTAGGCCTAGGCTAAGCCTAGTACAATAAATAGGCTAAATTAGTAATAGGCCTAGTAGGCCTAGGGCCTAGCCTCAAAACCTTACCTCAAATACAGTCTTGCTATGTTATTAACTAATTGTTAAGGTTAGTGGAGTACTAAAGTGCATTAGCGCCGTAAATTTTTCCACAGTTTTAATAATCTAAAATCTAAATCAAATAACTACAATAGCGCAAATTTTATATAACTAGGCCTAGGAGGCCTATTATTATTATATGTTCGTCAATTGGGCATAGGGGTCTAGGCCTACATATTTTTTTTTTTTTTTTTTTTTTTTTTTCCACAACTAACAACATATAAAAACATTTTTTTTTTGTCTTTCCACAACTAACAACATATAAAAGCAAAAATAAAAGGAATACTACTAAGCAAAATTTCTATCAATATTACGATATGGTATTATTAGGTTATTTTCTAGTTTTTTGCACTCCCAGTACCATTTTAATCTTTTATCTGACGGTTTTTACTTTTCGTTTTGTTATTTTTTGATATATTATTTTTAAAAAATCCGCTTTTTATCAAGAAACTCATCCCCTAGCAAACTCGCCCATTGCGCAAACTCGCAATTCCAATTAATTATTATAATTAATTGGAATAATTAGTAAGTAATTAATGTTTGATTTGTCTAATGAACAATTCAGTTTTATTTATAAGATTCACCACATACAGGTTCTTTGGGTTTTTTTTTTTACATGTTTACAGTACTAATATTTAATTAATTTTCAACTTTTTATTTTTAATTCATCCAACAATTGAAATGACTGTATGATGAATACATTACAAAGGACATACACACCCAGACACAATATAGGCTTTGACTGTGTACTTCTAAGTTTTTGAGAAAAAAGTCCTCTTTGTCAGGAACAACCCAGAATTCTGCTGATTAAACGGAAGCATCATAACCACAAAACTACCTCCACGCTTAGTCAGACATCAATTGATTGTTTAGAAGTAATAATTTTAGTGACACATAACAAGCCTGTGGTTTGCTATAAACCAACTATAGTTGCACCTGTTTTTTTTGAGATTAGACAAGAATACTGGAATACCAAGCAATCACTTGTAGAAGTCTATTAATAAAAGTCGTTGTGCAGTCGAAAACTCCCTATTGATATCCACACATCATAGAACTTGTGGATTGAAAATTCTCATTGAGTCAGTCGCTAATCCGGAAGGAGATAAACCATGTGATGATGATTCAATAGTCTCACCTGACAAAGCTGACAGGCATTACGATAGAATTTTTTAATTTCTAACATTTTATTTTTAATTCATCCAATAATGGAAAAGCCTGTGACATTATGAATACAGTTCATACACATGACAAACACCTCCACACACAAGAGGTTTTAGGTGTGTTTTTTAAGTTATGATAAAAAAAATATTCTCTTTGAAGGGGAATTGAGCCCTTGAAGCTAATGGACACATAAAGGATGCTACCTATTTTATACTGATTTGTTTTTGGAGTGGTTTGGCACAGGGTGAGCGGTTAGACTTCCCAACCCTGAGGTTGGGGCGCTGTACATTTCGCTTGCGTCCTTGAGCAAGGCACTTTATCTACATTGCTTTTCTCTACCCAGTAGTACAAATGGGTACCTGGTGGGATTGCCTGCTCCTGCATTGTTTACCAGCATCAACACTTAAACGCATGTGGACCAAATGACCAGGGAAAAGTTAGCGTTTTGTATCAGCGATGAAACCAAAATGCCATTGAAAATTTGATCGACTAAAATAAAATTTGACTTACAGTTAATTAATGAAAAACACAACAATTTGGCATGTAAAATAAGATCAACCTATTCGAGTTAGGCAGGCCCCCCCCCCATCAGGGAGAGCTCGGCCCCCCCACCCCGTTATGGAGAAAAACCACAATTCGTCGAGGAGAAAAAAAGTTATGTTTTCTACACACTGTAATAAGTAGAATCTAAAATAAGCCTTTGAAACCCTTAAATTTTCAAAATTTGCAACCCTGGACAACTTTCGAAAAAAACATTTTGAGCGGCGGTCTACCACGCCCACTTTGCTCTCGTCGGAGAAATCTTCCCCCTCCTCTGGGACCATGGACCCCCTCAGGCAAATCCTGGCGCCACCCCTGCCCATATACAGTATAGTCATGATGTGATGTGATATGACCATACTTAGCAATGTCACATGTTTTTGTCAAATAAAAATATGATAATCTGTACATGTGTGGTTGGTGCAGTGGTTGTGAATTGGGTTTAAACGTGAGGTCAGGCAATTGATCGAACCCTCCCTATTGTCATGATGACATCATATCAGTGGTACTGGTACGGGCATTTATAATGCGCAGGCAAAAAATGACTGTACATGGGCATACAACAATAATTTGATAGCGTCGACAGTGCTCAATGCTAATGTGCTGACTACTGCTGCAATATTATGGTAATCTATTAAATTTGATTAGCCCATAATATTGCAGATTAATCAAATTTAATAGATTACCATAATATTGCACCAGTATGGTAATCTATTATGATAGTCTATTAAATTTGATCCAATGTCAATAAGCTCATCTATAGAGGAGTTGCTGTAAACATGGATCACCATCAAAGTATGTGTACAAGCTGAGGGCCGCACTTGCAAGGTAGAGGGGTAAACTAAAATGCTCAGTGTACACTCAGTGCTGGCTTCAGAAATTTGCTGGCAGGGGGTACGACATGTCCAAGCCAAGGGGTAGAGTATAGCCTCGGTCACAATCTCAGAATAAAAATTTCTAGTAGGGTTCACGGTGAGAGTTTTTATGGCTTAAAATGGATGGACAAAATTGTGGTTTTAGATCACTATAATTATTACTATAGTGATTGGCAATCAAAATAACATTTGGATAGGCAAATTACTATTTATTTATTCAACAATATTTCACG
The DNA here is from genome assembly GCF_011630105.1 of Anneissia japonica. NCBI lineage: Eukaryota > Metazoa > Echinodermata > Crinoidea > Comatulida > Comatulidae > Anneissia > Anneissia japonica. The sequence continues at coordinate 524,702 of NW_022751466.1, forward strand.
AGGGGGCTCTTGCAGTGAAGCTCACTCAACAGGGTCCTGATACAGTACATATATATATAAATAGGTAGGTAAATGTAAAACTAATATAAGAAAAATATCTCTATAATTTCCAAACAATAAATGAGTACAAAATTTTAAAATGCAATAAACAGACACAGTTTAAAATAAAATGCATGGCAAGACTTTATCAAGATGTTGCTGTCTTATTGATAATCACCAAACCAATCATTTGAACTTAATTAAACTAAACTAAAACCAAGTATTTGATAATAATTTTTTTGGTACATTTGCATTTGTTTTGGTTTTTTTTTCTTCTCTTGTTGTTAAAGCGCCTCGAGGTGTGACAATGTGAGGCCCTATATAAATCCAGAATTATTATTTATTATTCTTAAATAATCTTTAAGATGAGATTTAAAACTGCTAATAAAGTTTAATATTAAAGGCAGGCTCTGGTCGACATGGAACGCACCTCATCAAAATAAATCACTCCGCGCAACTGAAAGGAACTAACAGTTGCGCAAATTTTTCAACATGAGTCAAGTTGAGTTGAGTTCTTTCCAGTTACGTGTCCACCTGAGCTTGCCTTAAGACATTAATAAGTTCAGGTATGTTTAAAATAATTAATTCAGTATGTTGCTAAACTTCTGGTGGTATCTTTATATCATTCACAACTGTAAAGTAAAAAATAAACTGCGAAAGACTAAATGTTATTATTTTTACCAAACATGGCAATTTATTCTACATATTTTGTTTTGCAGGTTTCACGTTGGGTGTGATTGGAAAGCAATATTTGGATATATTAGAGGGCAGTGGTAATGTAACGTTAAGCTGCCCAGTACAAGGCGCCATTTTACCGATCACCTATAAATGGACATTTAATGGACAATCGATTACGGTGAGCACTTAATGCCAACTTCGACCTTTCTGTTATCTAACCAGATTTGAAACCACAGAATTTTCATTGAAATATAAGTATTTTGAAATGATTAGCAGTGCGCAGTGGGGAAAATGGGAAGCACATATGCCTTGTATTGATCTTCTGTGTGAGAATCTATACTACTAAAATAATGTTTGGTGTTTTTCTCTGTCCACCAAATATCTCTGAAAGTATATGAAGTACAATTATGATTTTCAGGCATGTTGTACAGTAGCTACCACCAACAGGATGAACATCCACTACATTAGGACTTGATTTTGTTATCCTATATTTGTTTTTTTGGCAAAATTAACACATTTTTTGCTGATTACTAACCAATCTCATAACTTTCATGACGTCATTGCACCATGCACAAGAGCTACTATGCATGTGTTGCAAGTCCCACATGCAAAAATTCATAGCCATACATTCAGTGACAATACCACAATGCTGCATTCAGACAATGAACACGTCATGAGTTAACACGTTATTATACATAGAAGAGGTTTACTATGTTAGTAAGTTTATAGTAACTTTATACGTGTTGGTTATCAGAACACATTTGTTAATTTTAAGCTATAACCACCTACTTCAATCATAATAAAACATTTATCTCATTCCCAACTTTATATGTTGCATTTTCACATGCAAGAGGGTACTGTACTCCAATGTATTATCAAAATGGACAATTCCTCACAAGGACTATTTGGCAGAGACACTCACAGAAAAAATAATGACAAGGTAACTATAACATCCTGAATGATTGTCTCCTCAACTTTCCATAACATTGAACTAGATGCCTCGCCACAGCTTTTTCACACTCACTTAACACTGTGCAGAGCACGGGTATTACGCCAGTATTATTTATTAACATCATCAAATTGGATTGGATTTATTTTGAGTGTATACACTAAGAATAATCCATGGAAGTCTACAGAAGAATTATTTCCAATGGGTCCTTTTGCTGGGGATTAGACAGTACACTGGGTGACAATCTCCTACAATTTTTCCGAAGAGTGCACTGCATTCTTTACAGTGGACATGGATGGGCAATATTGCACACGGGAGCAACCGTTTAAAGTCTAATCCCTGTCTCTTATACACATCTAGATGTGTATAAGAGACAGCATTTACTCAATACAGGCATGTGCGACAACTTAACCATTTCGCCACGACATGCCTCAATTGCTGTCTCTTATACACATCTAGATGTGTATAAGAGACAGCTAATCCTCACTGCAAATTATTAAAACTTGGTTTTCAGCTTTCAAGTTGAAAACAAGTTGAGCAACGATGGGAAGGATATTTGAATGGGGGACCAAAAAATGTCCACGGTTCAGCGCACAAACAGTGGCTACCACCAGTTTAGCCGGCAGAACTAAGCTGTTCTCATCATTATTAATTCTTTTCATTGTGTGTGTCTGTCAATTGAGGCACGTTGTGGCAAAATGGCTAAGTTGTAGCAAAAATTGAAATTCAAGTTATTGGTATTTTCAGATACCTGAGTATGTGATCTTTAAAATGAGGGGTCATTCATTGAAATTGGACATTTCAAGCCTAAGTTATTGGAAAGTGAATGTACAGTACTCTTAGAATCAAGATAAACATGATTTTGAGTAATTGCCTTTCAAATTTATTTGTGCATACACTGTTTAATAGAATGAACTATCAAAATAACATTAAATAAACAATTTCTTGACCACTTCCAGAACTAATACTTTGGTACATGATTAATAGGACATTAATCTGTTGATTTATAGTGAAAAACAAATTTGGATTTTTAGGCAATTTTTTGAGCTCCCATATTTTATAGCTCATTTACTCAATACAGGCATGTGCGACAACTTAACCATTTCGCCACGACATGCCTCAATTGTGTACTAAAATGTATTTTTCTTGTTACTACAGCAGTTGACAGAACCACCACCTTCACATTTCATAATAGAGGCTGATTTTCTCATGATAAAAAATGCATTAAGGAGTATGCATGGCGAGTTTGCTGGAACGGTCACTGATGCCTCTACTGCTTCTGCTGTCTGCACTTTCAATGTCCAGATACTTTGTGAGTTATTTACATATTTACACCTCAAGACCATAGATTTTAATGAAAATATAAATTTTAAAGTAACATTATAAATAATACTATTATAATCATTAAAAACTGAATATTTAAAAATAAATTCTGCATCAGTTTTATAAATATTTGGAACATAGTTCTGCTAAAATAATCACACACTTGTACGCCATTTTGGATGTTATTGATTGATAGTAGGCAGAAAGAAATATAACAGAAATATTGCTGCAGCTCAATATATCATTGTACACACTACAGATATTAATTGCGTAGGCTTTCCACTGAAGCATGAAGGAAATTAAATAATGAAATGTGTTTAAAAAGGTGATTTAGCTAGAGTGTTGCATTTCAAAGTATTCACCTTCTATATCAAAAGGAAAATAACGCATTAAAGGTATCGTCTTTTAAACATTTATATAACAAAACATACTCTTATATTTAATACTATTGAATAATAATAAGTCTTCTATCTATACATATTTTTAAGCAATGTGTAATATTATGGCCTCCCTTTCTTTATTCGGAGTAGCATTCGTTCAACGTAATAACTAAGTTACTCTGAAGCCTGGTTTTCACGAGAGCCCTAGTATCCGGATCGGGAGCTAACCGTCAGCGCTAACCGTTAGCACCTGCGTGAGAACGCCCGATCGGTTAGCGCTAACCGTTAGCAGTATCCGGATACGACTAACATTAGCAAGCGCTATCGGTTAGCAAGTTGAACGCATTTTTATCATCAACCAATCACACTTACGCATTTACAATTTCCAGTTTCTTATTGGCCAGTGATTCGATTATCATATTTTTGGTATCCGGATCGGGATTTTCTTGTATGGACGCACGGCAGCTAACGGTTAGCAGGATCCGGATCCTGCTAACCGTTAGCAGCTGTGTGAGAACATAGCCTATATTTTGAAAAAGTGAATAAAGTATGTGTTTCTGCTTCTTTCTTTTAGTTTATAAACAACATGTTCCATGTGTTGCAGCTGTTTATAACATTATTAATGTTGATCTGTAATAAATGACATATTAGGATACATTTAACCAACAGTAATTTATAATTGGTTGAATTTAATTTTTACTATAGCACTAATGCAGGCCCGTTAAGGTTCATGGGAAGGGGAGTTTATAGGCCAAATTTAACTCAGAAATATTATTAACTCATAAATATACCCCACCCGGAATGAAGGTAAATATCATACACTTCATTATTTTTATCAACTTTAGTAATATTTTATGAGTGGATTAATATTGGTAATAATATTGTTACAGATGGACCAACATTCACAGCGTTACCCCAGCAATCAGTAGTGGCTCAGGCTGGGCAGAATATAACGTTAACCTGTCCTGTTGATGGCTACCCACCACCAGTTATATACTGGATTAAGAACAGTATACAGATGGGATATACTCGTGATGTCATCATGAACAGTGGCCTTCTTAATTTCCAGTGTAAGTATGCTTCCTTGATTTGATGTATCACGTTCTTCCTGATTGTTAAGAGGTCGTATCTGTCCACCACATGATAATGGCTTATACGAATATGCAGCAGAAATCAAGAGATATAAAAAAAGTACATTTATACTTGCTACTCCAATGCATAAATAGTACATATGCCAACCTCCTGACTTGCACATGAGGCTATATGCAGAAGGCTTACATGGTAGTCTAATGATGAGGCTATACCAATTTTCGTAGGAGGATACCAAATGGGAGGCTATCAATCAGTGGCGGCATTACGAGGGTCTAGGGGAGAAAAACTGGGAGAAAAAAGAACTCAAAAAATTATATGTATTTTGTACATATTAATAGATTATTAATAGATAGGGTTTTTAGTGACGCCCGACCACACCCACTTTTTCTCATCAGGGACATCATTTGGGGGACCTTGGCCCCTTCCCCATCGGGGAAATCCTGGCGCCGCCACTGCTATCAATTTATGTTGGAGTTTAACGATTTATGCTGGGAGGCTACAAATTTACATCGGAGGCTATCAATAGACCTTTCCGCTAAGCCCCGCCCCTTGGATATTGTTGCTAGGTAACGACAATGTTAAAGCATTTATGGCAAAGACAAGCGAAACCAGTCAATCGTCACAAAAATCAATTTTTAGTTATTAATACAGGGTTAAACAGTAAAATGAGAGCTATAAAAGGAAAAAGAATCAAAGTCTGACATTTCGTTATAAAGTTACAAGCATTTAAAGATAGAGCTGTTTAAAGAATAATATCTGAGAAATCGGCCTTAAAAATTTATGATTTCAAGCATTTCTCATGCAGAAACTATCACCAAATTGTTAAAATTGTTGTTTTAACATCGAAAATGGGAAAATAACAGCATTTCATGATTTATAGATATATAAATGTTAGTTTAGTGCATATAAAATATATTTCTAAACTTTTGACATTTCAGCATGTTTTGACTATATTCTCTGAAACACGATTTGCGACAAGTGACTGGTTTGGCTTGTTTTTGCCACATATGCAAACACGTGCGTTTGTGCAGGACAACACGTGTGCTGGCTAGACACGCACGTATTCCTGGCCCTGTTCTGATTGGTCAGTTGTTAACTTGATTGACACTCTGGAAATGCCCATTAAAATGGGAAGGTACCGATGGGAGGTATCGATTTTACAAAGGTGGGAAAAGATTTGCACGGGAGAGAACTGATTTACATTTAATCTGATTTAATTTTAATATTGTATCTCTTCAGATATCTCGGTCTATGATATAGGACGATACCAGTGCAATGCAACAAATTCCTATGGTTCAGTCGTCAGTGAAGTCGTCTCGGTTGAAGTTCAAAGTGAGATTGCATCAAATTTTCTTGCTACCACTGTATACTCTAGTTCATCTCTCTTTAGTCTGAGAAGCATAGAAATACCATTTAACAATACACCAATCAGCATTAAAAAGGCAATTAGACAATGCACCAAACAGAATAAAAACACCATTAAACAATTCAAAAACAGCATTGAAATGCCTTTAAACAATTTACAAAAAAGCATAAGAACACCATAGAAAGAATCACAAAACAGCACTGAAATGCCTTTAACCAATGCACTACAAGTAGTAGAGAAACTTTCAACAATGTAACTGAAACTTAGCTCAGTTGGCTAATCTGGTGGTAGCCACTGTGTGTGCGCTGAACCGTGGTGATCTCTACGTCCCCGGTTCAATTCCCATCGCTGCCTCTCCTTGTGTTTCAGCTAGAGGGCTGAAATACAAGTTACAATAGCGCACCGTCTTTCGGATGAGACGTCTAAGCCGTTGGTCCCGTGTGCATTTATGGCCCATGTGCACGTTAAAGAACGCAGTACACTCTTCGGAAAAGAGTAGGGGATTGTCTCCCGGTGTACTGTCCAATCACCACCAGAAGGACCCCACTGGAAATAAGTCTTCTAGACTTTCGTGGGCATAGAGAGTCATTTTCATGAGATACGTGACTAATTTTAGGATACCTTTTTTTCACGATGGATTTGGCAAGATGGACCAATTTAGATAAAATATAGCTCCTATATACCTCCCAGATAAGGGGGGAAAGTCCCGTTTGGGGGCATTTTTCAAAATGGCCGCCTGTTGATTTGGATGCTTGTATCTCAATAACCACTGGTCAGAGAGACTTGATTTTTGTTCAAATTGTTCACAATATGCATGTTCCTATTTATCACAAAATGGCGGGAAATGCAATTTTTTAAAGTTTGACCTTTGACCTTGTATTGTCATATATCAGTAACTACTGGTCATAGAGACTCACAATAATTGATTGCAAATTGTTCAGGAGATTCATGTTTATATTCGTCTTAGTGAAAAAAATATTCAAATAGTGACAGGAAACAGTACATTCTGACCTTTGATCTATTGTAGGGTCATTTCATGTCAAATCAACCAGATTAAAAAAAAAATTCCTGTATGACCGTCTCAGATTTTCATGACTCCATAAAAATGATCCACTGTGTGAAAAACCAACAACAAAGTTAGCCTGATAGGATATATAGTTTCAGAGATATTGACTCCTCAAAAAAGGGGTGTGGTTCTTTAAGATGTGCAAACAAACACAATTTATTTCAAATTTGGAAGCTTATAACTCGAGATTGGTAATAACTATCAAGGTCAAGCTTGGTATTCTAACTTATTTTTTGCCATATTTCACAAATATGGCCTTAGATTTACAGTTATCCCTTCTCTTTGGAAGTTATCTTTACTCAAAGTAGCCGCTTTGTTTAACGATGCAAATTTTTTGTGATATTCGAGGTCACCCTGGTCCATATGAGTGGGTATATATACCTCATATTACAGATATATTATCTATGTGTAGTTGTCTCTAGCCACATGCAAGCGCAGGCTGATCAAATCAATTAAAATTGAATGGCATATATTCAAAGTTGGGACCAGATCTATAAAAGTGAAAAACGCCAATGTTTCTCAACAACGGATCGTCATGTGGAAAGTTAAAATCTTTTCTTAATTACCCCAGTTGATCAGATACATTAGCTCTACCTATAAACCAAATTTTAGCTTTGGTACTTAGCTCATGGCTAGATACTATGTTGAAAACTACACATATTTCAACATAATAGGAAATCACAAATGTTTTTAATAGTTGGGTCATTCCATGCCAATTCAACAAATGCATTACACCATGGGTCATAGATTTTTTTTTCATTTTTTGGCACACTGACTTAGTGATATAGATATCTATGTGAACTGAAAACCTGAAATTTTGAGACTCGCCAATTCGTTCATTTTACTGTAGCGGCAGTTTGAAGTTAAGGGGGCGTGGCCCAAAATAAATACGAATATAATACAAACTCTAGGAAGTTTCTATTAATGAATCGAACATGAATATATTCATGAAACAGAATAGAGAGTTTCCAGAAAATAATTTACCATATATTGGCCACAAAGAAATGATGTATGTGATGTCCCAATTGCCATGTGCTGTGATTTACTACTAATAAGGGCCGTCACCCACAATACAAATTCGATGAGGTTATTATTACAAAGGTTGAAGTTGTTGCACATTAAGAATTAAACCAGAAATAACTTTAGATCAATAAATTTGAAATTCATAGAAAATTTGATAGGTCTATGACATAGATTTAGAAAATTAAAGCAAAATAAAATTAGGGTATTATTGTTGATGATGTGTTAAAACATGTTTTTAAGGATTTGGAATCAGCAGTAAAAGGTGTCCTACACCACAAAAGGTTAAAGGGGCTGTATAATGATAGCATATATATAAAGTTAATTTGAGGCACACCCTCTTTACGTCGAATTGCCGCTCTACAGGAAAACAAAAAGGGAATTTGAGTCTCAAAACTTCAGGTTTTTCTATTCACAAGGCCGGAGGGTGCAAAAAATTAAAAATATATGACCTGTAATGTTGTAATGCATTTGTTGAGAGGCCACGCCCCCTTAACCTCAAACTGCCGCTACTGGAAAACGAATGAATTGGCGAGTCTCAAAATTTCAGGTTTTTCAGTTCACATAAATATCTATCACTGTGACAGTGTCCAAAAAAAAAAATTTTAAAATCAATGACCCTGGTGTAATGCATTTGTTGAGTTGACATAGAATGACTCAACTCAACTTTCCGATTATGTGTGTAGTTTTCAACATAGTATCTAACCATGAAGGAGCTGAGTACCAAAGCTGAAATTTGGTTTATAGGTAGATCTAATATATCTGATTAACTGGGGTAAATTTAAGAGAAGATTTTAAATGTCCACAATATGGCGATCCGTTGTTAAGAAACATAGGCCTTTTTCACTTTTATAGATCTAGTCCCAACTATGAATATATGCCAATCAATTTTAATTGATTTGATCAGGTGGCCATTTTGAAAAATGCTCCCAAACGGGACTTTCCCCCCATATCTGGGAGGTATATAGGAGCTATATTTTATCTAAATTGGTCCATCTTGCCAAATCCATCGAGAAAAAAAGGTCCTAAAATTACGGATCTCATGAAAATGACTCTACTACTATCCTTGGTGTTTACACCGAAAAATCCAATCCAATCCAACTTTATACAATATTACCATGTAGCTGTATCCAAAAGAACATTTTTATGAACCCCATATAAAGAACACCTAACAAATAGGTGTAATATTGCTGATATATTTGATATTGAAAATCCTTGGTGCATGTGTTTTGTGCCTAATAAATAAAATAAATAGAATAAAATAAATAAATAAAATAACTAAATAAATAATTTTAAGAATTGAAACAAGAAATGCAATAAAAGCAAGCATTAGTACAATTAAACATAAACTGGATGTTTCCTGTTCCCTTAATTTTGTTTTAAAGGCGATTAGTTTGCTGTACAACAGAACGAAAGTTATAGCTTATAGTATTTTTTTAATATACAGTGAACACAGCATAACTGTTTCATGCATTTATTGAAAGAGTTGGTGTAATGGGAGAACAGGATGCTGACTAACGCATCTCATAATTAGGTCTTTCCTTCGATACAACAATCCACATTGCAAACCAGTATTCAACCTATGAACCAGCTCAGCTTTGAAACATGAACACTAACCTACAGGTACTACAACTATGCAACTCAAATTTATTTGCATTGATAAAGTAGTAATGACAAAACACCAGAATAGGAATAATAAAAAAAAAGAAAAAAAAAGAATTGGAGTTTAAAGAAAAAGTAGTATAAATGCAAGTGAGACATTGAACCTTTTTATAGAAGAACAAAAGGAAACAGTTATAGGTTAACACCATACATACTCTCACTCTCAATAAGGAACACAGCACAGAGTGAAGGAAAAAAAAACTTGAAGCTAGTTAATGAAAAGAGCAGAGGTGGCGCTAGGATTTACTAGAAGGGTCCGAGGCCAACAATTGGTGGGTGAGGGGGATGTGATGTCTTTGATGTGAGGGCAGATGTTCCTGACGGGAGCAAAGTAGGCATCGTCGAGCATCGCTCAAAATATCTCAAAAGTGGTCGGGGAGGGGGACAAAGCCCAAAAAATTTTGACAATTTAGAGGTTTCAAGGACTTATATATATTTAGTCTAAACATGCAGAAGATACATATAAGGAACACAGTTAATCTTAATGCAGGGGTTCCAAGTCGTCTGGAAATTAGGAACATCCTTCCGCACTTTCGCAAGCGTGAAAGAATCTCATATCTCTAGCAAATGATTTGTGTGATTTTACTACTTTATTATCAATTTCCTAAAGGGAAATTAGTGTTGATGGTGACCAATGCAGCCAAATACAATTAATTAAGAAAGCTCATTTAACCAAATCTCCTGGATAGGATTTATTCCAACTTAGGCCGCTGTTTAAACTGTAGTTTTTCAAAGAAAAATTACTGTTGATAGTAACTTTAGTATGAGGATACCTCCACTGGTGGTAATTAAAGATAAGTTAGTTACGACAATGGCTGTATTCGACTGGTCATTCTTTGTTAAACCACGCCCACCTGCACAGTGGTAAAGTCGAATATGAAAACTTGTAAATACTCGACAAAACAAAATGGCAGCATAGTTACTGTGATACACGCTGCGTAAACAAAATTGCTTAACAGAACGCAAATTATTTTTAATTAGTCTCATTGAATTATTATTATTATTATTATTATTATTATTATTATTATTATTACTGTTGTTATTGTGGTTGTTGTTGTGATGAAAAGTTAACACAAACGATATGGTGGCTAAACGAATATTACATGTAAAGATTTTTTTTTTATTTGTTTGTTCCCCGACAAAATTTATCGTCTTCCCCGACAAGGGGGGCTATAGCGCCACCCCTATTGTGGCAGTATGGGTTTTTTGTAAAAAAAATGTTTTCATCCTTTTTTGAATTCTGTTAGCCTACAATTATTTTTTGACTTCATGTGGGTAAATATTATAATGTTTTTTTTCTGAAATTTAATCTAAATTATATTAACGCAAATGTTGTTTCTAAACTGACCAATCATCAATTTTTGTTTTGGTCACATGGATAACTTTAATGCTGATTACCGCATTCTGGTTGGGTTCATTTTCGTTGTCGACGAATACTATTTTACGAAACAGTTGAATGAAAATAATACTCAACAAAAAATCGTTGTCAACGAAATGAGCCAGTCAAATAAGCCCATTGTGATATTTAAATTGTTTTCTTGTTTCTTTAGTCCCATTATCAATTGCTGGAGTGCCTGACAATCCTACAAGCCTAACAAAAGGAAGCAATCAGAGGCTAGTTTGTAATTTCACTGGATATCCAACACCAGTTGTCACATGGTATAAGGTATTGTACAAATCTAAAGCTCTGTCCACATTATCAAATTTTCTTTGACAAAAAATTGTATGCCCATATATATTCATGATGTGCCCATATATAGTCATGATGTGCCCATAAATAGTTATGATGTGATGTCATCATGACCATATTTAGGCATGTCATATGTTTTGTCAAATAAAATTTGAGTGTGGACATGGCTTAACTCCTGCAGGGCTATCAAGGATGCTTACACCTCTCTAGCCAATTGATATCAATAAATAAAACATTTTATATTTTATTTCAAGTTTATCATGATGGTGGGTGTGTTAACAAGCTAAAAATAAAAATGTTAATTCTGTCTAAATCTTTTTGGTGGGCAACAGATTTTGTTTACAAGGTATAAAAATGTTTAGCTCAGTTGGCTAAACTGGTAGTAGTCTCCATGTATGCGCTGAACCATGGAGATCTGGTCCCCGGTTTAACTCCCATTGCTGCTCTCCTAGTATTTCAGCTATAAGGTTGAAATACAAGTTACGATAGCTAGCGCACCATCTTTCAGATGAGACATTTAAAACTGTTGGTCCTGTGTGCATTATGTGCATATATTAAAGAATGCATTACACTCTTCAGAAAAGTGTAGGGTATTGTCTCCCGGTATATAGTCTAATCACCACCAAAAGGACCCCACTGGAAATAAGTCTTCTTCAGACTTTCGTTGGTTATCCTTGGTGCATACACCGAATAAATCCATCCATCCATCACCCCACCAATTAAATTAATGAATGCTTGATTTAATGTGTTTTTATCTTTGATATAGGACAATAGACTTCTGCGTAGTGGTGTTAGCTATTCGATTGAGAATGGTAACTCTAAGCAGAACGCTTGGTCTGTGTTGATATTCAAAGGGGTAAAGATGATAGATGCTGGGGAGTATCGTTGTATGGCAGTACAAGACCAAGTCAATCCATTATCGTACACATTCCAGGCTACGATAGCAAGTAATATAGCGCCTTCATCAAATCATTTATTTTCTTTCTTTTTCTTAACAGAACAATTTATAAAGTAATCACTTCCAAAGAACTGTAAGAGATACAGTTTGTGTAGGGTTGCTCAATAAAAAAAAAATACATAAAATAATAAAAACCATAATAATAAAAATGAAGGTGATATTTTTAAAATACTTGAACTTTGTATTTGTTTTCTGACAGTATCACCTGAAATTGTGTCCGTACACGTTCGTGAAAAGTCCATCAAAGTAGGACTGCCAGTGATTCTGAACTGTAAAGCCAGTGGAACACCAGCACCTACGTATACCTGGCATCATGATCAAAAGGTATGCTTATACTCGATACACTCACAGAAAATGTTACACAGGGTGCATGTTAATGTTACGCAGGGTGCATGCTAATGTTACACACTCAGCCATGTATCCCTACAAAAAAAAAAAATTAGTACAGACAATGAAGATACACACAATGCCACAACACTACCACATACCACTACCATGCCACACCACTACCATGTACACATATCCAAGCTAAATCAGTGTTGGTTTGTTTTTCTTACATTACACAGGATTGGTAATCTTTAATATTGATATGCCCTTAAACTGGGATGCTTGTTAAAGTATTGCTACAGACCAATGCATTAGTTCAAACCCAATGCTACAGACTACACTAATAATACACTGCTGCAGACCAAGGCTCTCAAACCATGGGTTCAAACCAGTGCTACAAATGCTATGAATCTGCTATAGTTCAATGCTACCAATACATTGGTTTAGAAATGCTACAGACCAGTGCTACTTTAATACTACAGACCAATGCCACAGACCAATGCTACAGACAAATGATATACAGTTATAGTTGTTCAATTCTACCTATCCATTAAGAAATGCTACAGACCAATGCTACCAATATGATACTACAGAACAATGCCACATACCAATGCCACAGACCAATGCTACAGATGTACTGTAGGCAAATGCTACAGGCTCTTCTATTACAAAACCTCAAATAGTAATTGTAATTTATTTTACAAATGAAACAAATATAAGGTACAACACTTCTTCTATAGGAAATAACGTATGGCACCCACTATCATAGAGGAGTAAATGATGGCGACCTTGCTATTCAACGAACTCTACCAGACGACCAAGGGACATACTCATGTACCGCGTCAAATGTTGCAGGCACTGCAAGAAGCGCCACCACCTTACTAATAGTTGAAGGTAAAGCATGTAAAACATCTACTTTTGAATTTGGGTTTGTGACTGAAAAACTAAAAATATTTAAATGGTATTTATTTTTTGAATTGTGTCTTTAATATAAATTTCAAATAGGTTTTTTTGACAGACCATTTTCGCAAAATTTGAAACGAAAATTTCCGATAACCTGGCAACTACCAGTGGGGGACTTTCAGAGGCCTAGTATTTCTCTCTACGATACCATCATGGATTAAATCAACAATAAAACTAAATTACTAATGAGCACAAATATTTTAAAATGGAAAAAACATGAAATGTTTATACTAAAAACAAGTCTAAATCTTAAAAAAAAGTTATTTCAATGTTTACAATACAGCAATTACAGTAATTAGCAAGATCACATCTGTTGTCTACTGGTGCTATAGCTAAGGTCTATAGCAACGATATCTGCTGTGCTGAGGTGCTCTATTTGTAACTAGTCAGCTGCTCAAGCTAGGCTGCTGGAAGTTCCCCAGTGAGTTGCAAGACGTTGGCGCTGTTTCAAAATATATGTGATAAAATTGTCTGTATTATCAAAGATTAAGCTACACTGCCACCAACATAAATCTGATATAAACATTAAATTCTACATGTTTAAAACAGCAGTGGCCTATCGGTGGGGGAGGGACAAAAGTGAAGTGGGGTTCGATGATTAAGTGAAGGCATGTTAACTCACAAAATGAGGTAGTATGAGGTGATTTTTAGTTCCTATGCAATGTAATGCAATAGGAACTATTGTAATCACTCTTGCTATTTCCTATGTTTTTTATTGTGTGTAGTGTGTATGTGTGTGTGTAGACATTTATGCAAATGCGCATGCGTCAAAGAAAAGTTTTCCAACAT